>NW_010262280.1:18320-24070 GCF_000690775.1 Eurypyga helias | reverse complement strand
CATTCCTGATGGCTGGTCAAGCTAATAAAGTTTGAGGCAAAGGCAACCATGTCCTGTATAACCAGGCCCCCGCCTCGTTAAGCAAGGAGATTCCCTAGCCTTCCTTTTGTCTCCTGTGTACTTCCAGAAGCCCCTATTGTCTCTGTCATCCCTGGCCAGATTCAACTACATTTGGGCTTTAGCTTTCCTAACTTCAACTCTGGATGCTTGAACAATGTTTCTGATTCCTCTTGTTACTGGTCCTTGCTTCCACCCTATATGTGCTTTCTTTTTGTGTGTGAGTATTGCTAGGAGCTCCTTATTTATCCAAGCAGGCCTCCTGCCATTTTTGCCTGCCTTCCTGTTCACTGGGATGGACTGCTCTTGAGCTTGGAGAAAGTGATCCTTAAATATTAACCAGCTTTCTTGGCCCCCTCTTCCCTCCAAGGCCTTATCCCATGGGACTGTTCCAAGCAGATCTTTGAAGAGGCCAAAGGCTGCTCTCCTGAAATTGTTCCAAAAATCTTTCCAGCTGTCACAGGAGCTTGATCCCAACACAAAAATATAGCAAGAAGGACCAGAATTCCTTTTCATCAAAGATGCTGTACATCAAAAGGACCAGAAAGCACAGTAAGTAAAAGCACAGAAACATTATGGATTTTGATTCACATGTTCCCATCAGATAGTTTGTGGAATACAAAGCCTTCCTCCAGCAAAGACCATAAATCTGCTTTTAACCTAAACACAAGTTATTCTAACAATATCATCAGGATATTTTTGCTACTTGTGCTTTAAGCTAAGCGCACTCTTCTGTGCACTGACAGACCAACGGATTAAAAAAAAAAAAAAAACCACACACACAACAACCCACAGACCTACTTCAAGATCAGAAAACGCAATTTAGTTAGATCAAACATCTAGCTGAGGGCATGTCCTCTCTGTAAAGTCAAGAAGCTCAGCTCACACAGATGGTTTCATAAAAATACCAGTGGCAAGTCACTTCCAAGGACGATTCAGAACCACCTTCAAAATGTTTCTTAAGCTTCTGTTAGTATGAAAGACAAAGATGCGGTTTAAGATAATGAGGCTACAAACTTGTGTGTTTCAGCTACACAAGATAAATCACTGCCTTCTTTTTGAGCTTAAGCATATTTTGAATTTAATACAATGCAACAAGTTAGTAACACAGATTTGGATTAGATACATTGAGCAATCCAGGAACTGATACTAAAGCATTGAACCTGCATGTTACACTCTTGTGCGTTAAGAAGCAAACTAATACAAACTACACTTATACTTTCCCTCAATTTTTAATGTGGATTTCAGAAACTTTTGTAAAGACTTTTTTTCTCCCTATGAACTGTAATGCTGAAAATTTCTATTTCTCCATTACTTAAGGAGCTCTGAGGATGATAAACATAAAGACTTATCCCACTTCTTTCCACTTATAAGCTTATTTAGAAGCAATTTAAGAATTTTAGTTCATACAATTTAATTTCAGTATTTTATGAACATTTATTTTGTCTTATCTTCCCAGCAGGTCACAATGCAATTATTTGACTTTATAATACCATTTTTATCTGATGCTACTGTAGAATTTATCTAAAACTGAGATTTGCTAGCATAAGAAGAGCTACCTATGAGCAACAAGTCAGGCCCAACCCCTTCATAAAGGGAGAGACATAAATAGAAGAAATAAAACTTTAGAACAGCCATAAATAACATATGCTAGTGGGAATACTTTAGTATTACCCTCCATGCTGTATGAGGATTTATTATTTCCATTTACAGATCCAGCCAGCAGTAATGTTAAAAAAATATTTTACGTGCTATTTCAATTTATCCTACCTTTATTCTTCATATAAAATGTGACAGAGGTAGCTGATTGCAATAACAGATTAGTAGCAGCTAGCCCCTTTGTTTCAGTTATGCTGCTGCTTTCCACTGAACTACAAAAAGCACTCCTGCTTTTGAATTATGTCTGTTACTTGAGACAGCAACACCATAAACGTCCAGATGTGGAACTTTCCTACTTCATAATTTTAACATTTACAAATGTTTTCATTATTCTGCTGAAAACTATTACCGCTTGAATTTAATAAGTAAGTTAAAAAAACATAAAACGTATTGTTTAGCAACTTCAATTTCATACAAATTAACATTATATGAATGATCTTTCATTGTACAAGGTGAAACAGCAAATTCTACAGGTTTCCTTTGAATAATAGGGTATTAGAGGAAGCAGGAATTTTTTGCTATGCTAGACGAACACTCCCCTCCTCCTCTCTGTTCTTAGCAAATGGTTAATCTAAATTTTACAAATGTTCAGCTGTGATTTTTTTTTTTTTTGCTTTTACCCTAGTATACCTGGCTGAAACTGTGATTTCAAACTATCAGAAATTTGTTTTACCTATAGCATTTTACATGCTCCTCCCAGATTACATCCTCATTCCCTCACATTTGTTTGTCTTCAAACACAGTCCTGATCTGACATGCCAATGAGAGTTTTGACTTTCTCTAGTGGTGGCTTAACTCTCCTATGAGGAAATAGCCTCGAGGAAAAGTTAAATACTACTGTTTCTGCCCGTCTATAAGCCTTGCATCATTGTACCTTCAGGGCAACCTTGAAGTACCTTAATCTGCATGCTGAAGAGAAGAAACTGTGCTCAAGAGAGCAGACTACAAATATTCTATCTTCCCAGCTCTGACACATCATATGGAAGATGTCAGGCAGATTAGACTAAAACAGTCTCCAACATCACATAGTAGGTAGAGACAACAGGAACTCAGGCCACCGCCTGAGGCCCACACACTTTCAGTCCACCTGAAAGGAAACCGTAGAAAACCAGATTCAGAACGTGAACAACCAGGAACGTTTGAGATGTACAAGTCGAGAGTTTACAAAAGCAAAGACAGGAGAAAGAAAAAAAGGAAAGCAGGGGAAAAAAAGAACCCACCCACCCCATACGACATCTTTTTTAGTATTTTAAACAATTTATCATTCAAATCTTTAGTTAAAATACAAGCCAGAAGTATTTTCTTTGAAACTGATAAATTGACATCTCTAAACAGCCTTAGTAGGCTTCATTTCAGCAAGTATATACGCACACTTGCTTTTCTCTGGTAAAACACAAATGTCCTTGGGCCTGCTCAGCTAAAATAGAAACATCTCTGTTCTGTGCCCTCTCATATCTTGAAAAAAAGAAAAACTGTGCAGCATCTCTTGTAAGAAAAAAAAAAATGCATGTAAAGAAGCAATGAAGAATCAATCTTCATCTATCCACAGTGTGCCCCAGGGAAAAGAATTAATAACCTTCACAAGCAAGGAAGAACTAGCCTTTCATTGCAGCAATGGGGAAAAAAAAAAAAAAATGAAAAATATTCCTTCATTTGCATCTCTGTCCATAATAATGTTAGGAGATACAACCCTTCTTTTGAAATGCCAGAGATCAGCTGTGAAAAATAAATTAGCCATTTAATCTGCTACGGCAATACCTGAATACCTATTATCAATTTTGGAAGTCTTTTCTCCCCTGCCCAATCTTCAATTCACTTCTGAGTGAAACCACTATCTCTCAGAAGTGGCCTCTCCTGACAGCCTTATTGATTCTTTCAAAAATGACAAAAAAAGCACAGAAACAAGCCCTTCAAATAACAGTATGCACTGACATGAAACAGAACATTTGAATAGACAAATCAATAGCTGCTGCAATGATGAATTTAAAGAGATAGGTTCCCATCATTTTCCTTAACCTTTAAAAAAATCTCAGCAGCATGAAATCATATGTAATGGTGAAATAGAATTTATACTGTGCCTGACATACATTTCCTGACAGCATGCTCACTAAAACTCCAATTAAAGTACAGACTTATCCATGGCAGTGCTGTGTGTCCCCAGGCCCAACTCTAAAGTGTGGAATTCAGGTGCTGAATGGAATCAACAACTTCAAACTAGGCTTTCCAGTTCCCAAATACCAAAGCATGCACGAAGGAATGAAATTTGGAAAAGCCTGTACACTTAGTGGGGAGAGATATGAAACCCAGCTGATAGGAAATGACAATGAAAAGCTTTCCTCTTGAGATTAAACACAAACTTGTAGTAGATGTATGGACAGGGAAACCACAGTCCAACCTCTCCTGGGCTCTGGTATTTAGTTATCTTTTTTGCATATAAATAACCAGAACACCCTTTTTTTTTTAAATAGGGCAGCAACATGGCTGGACCTGAGACCCTTTGCTGAGGCCTTGTCTCTGGTCCTGTCTCCTTTTAGACTAGAAGAGAAAATAAATACTTCCATTGAGATGCACCTACAACAATCATCTAGTCCAACTGCCTGATCACTTCAAGGTTGACCAAAAGTTAAAGCATGTTAAGGGCACCGTCTTAAACACTGACGGGCTTGGGGCATCAACCACCTCTCCAGGAAGCCTGTTCCAGTGTCTCCAGGAAGACTGTTCCAGTGTTTGGCCACCTTCTTGTTAAAGAAATGCTTCCTAATGTCCAGTCTGAACCTTCCTTGGCCACAGCATTGAACCATTCCCCCATGTCCTGTCACTGGATATCAGGGAGAAGAGACCAGCCCCTCCCTCTCCCTCCTCAGGAAGCTGTAGGAAGCAATGAGATTAGCTCTGGATCTCCTTTTTGCCAAACTAGACAAACCCAAAGTCCTCAGCCACTCCACACAGGGCATTCCTTCTGGCCCTCTCACCAACTTTGTTGCCCTCCTCTGGATGCATTTGAAGACCTTCATATCCTTCTGAAATTGTAGGGCTCTGTCATGGTTTGCGCCCAGCCAGGACAAAGCACCCAACAGCCACTTGCTCACTTTTCTCCTCCACATCCCACCGGATGGAGAATATAAGGAAAGGCCCACGGATTGAGGCAAGGACAGGGAGGGATCACTCACCAATTATGGTCACAGGCAAAAACCAACTAAACTTGGGGTAAAAAAATCAATTTGTTACCAATCAAAACAGAGTAGGACAGCAAGAGACAAAACCAGACCTTAAAAACCTTTCCCCACCCTTCCCTTTTTCCCAGGCTCAGCTTTGCTGCAGATTTCTCTACCTTGTCCCACCGAGCAGCTCAGGGGAATGGAGAATGGGGGTTGTGGTCAACACATCACACATAGTCTCTGCCACTCCTTCCTCCTCAGGGGGAGGGATCCTCGCTCTCTGCCCCTGCTCCAGCATGGAGTCCCTCCCACAGGAGACAGTCCTCACCAACTTCTCCAACATGAGTCCTTCCCACAGGCTGTAGTTTTCTTCTCTAACTGGTCTGGGCATGGGTTCATTGCACAGGGTGTGGTCCTTCAGGAGCAGCATGCTCCAGCATGGGCTTCCCAGAGAGCCACAGGCTCTTTGGACACAGCTGACTGCACCAGCATGGGGCCTTCCCCAGGCTGAAGGGGGATCTCTGCTCCCCCATGACCCTCTGTGGCTGCAGGGGCATACCCTGCCCTCTCATCACAGGCTGCCAGTGAGCGTCAGCTCCAGCCCACCTCCTCCCCACCTTTCCACACTGGCCTGGTTGTCTCTCTCACATCTCACTCCTCACTTCTTCACTGCTTCGCTGATGATTCATTTTCTTTTCCCCTCTTAAATATTTTAATCACTGGAGGCACTCATTGACTTGAGCATGGCCAGCAGCACATCCAACTTGGAGCCAGAGGAACTTCTAGCAACTTCCCACAGGAGCCACCCTTGTAGCCCTTTCCCCAACTACCAAAACACTGACACAGGCCCAAAACTTCACACAACGATAGAGGTGA
>NW_010262280.1:3611-18122 GCF_000690775.1 Eurypyga helias | reverse complement strand
TGGAGGGCCATCCCCTCCCCTCTCATCGCAGGCTGCCAGTGAGCGTCAGCTCCAGCCCACCTCCTCCCCACCTTTCCACACTGGCCTGGTTGTCTCTCTCACATCTCACTCCTCACTTCTTCACTGCTTCGCTGATGATTCATTTTCTTTTCCCCTCTTAAATATTTTAATCACTGGAGGCACTCATTGACTTGAGCATGGCCAGCAGCACATCCAACTTGGAGCCAGAGGAACTTCTAGCAACTTCCCACAGGAGCCACCCTTGTAGCCCTTTCCCCAACTACCAAAACCCTGACACAGGCCCAAAACTTCACACAACGCTCGAGGTGAGGCTGCACCAATGCTGAATACAGCAGTAGAATCACCCCTTTTGATCAGCTGGTCGTGCTGTGTGCAACACACCCTAGGTAGCGGTTTGCCCTCCTGGTTGCCAGGGCACGCTGCTGAGTCACATGGAGCATGCTGTCACACAGCACCCCCAGTTTCCTTGCTGCAGGGTTGCTCTCCCACCAGTCCTCTCCTAATTTATACTTGTGCCCAGCATTACTCTGTCCCAAGTGAAGAGTCCAGCATCTGGACTTGTTAAATTTCATCCCACTAATCACTGTACAGTGCTCCAATCAATCTAGATCCCTCTGCAAGGACACTTGTCCCTCCACAGAGTCAACAGCACCTCCCAGTTTGGTATTATCATCAAACTTGCTAGTGGTGCATTCAACTCCTGCATCTAGATCACTGATAAACTATTGAACGGGACTGGCCCTAGAATTGAACCCTGAGGAACACTGCTGGTGACTGGTTGCCAGCCAGATGTAGCCCAAATCCCTGTAATCCTTTAAGACCTGCCCTTCAGCCAGTTCTTTGCCCAGTGCACTGTGAACCCACTCATCCCACAGTTGCCCCTGGCTGCCCCAAACCCTGGCACATCACTTGCCAAGCCTGGGGCTGTTAATGACCCGGTTACCAGCACCTAGTGCTGTCCACCCTGTGGGGCTGCTCCCCTCAGAGGCCACAGCCTGCAATGAGGTGACCCCTGGCCCCCAGCTCCTCATCCCCTGGGAGCAGTCAACCCTTGCTCAGCCTGACAACAAGAGATTGTGTTTTGGGATCTATAACATCATATTCATTTTTTCATCATGTAAGAGAGATGTCCTTAGACTTTGTTCTGGTTAACAAAAGCACAAAACAAATTTCAATAACAAAACTAAATTAAGATCCACCAAAGCAAGCAAAACAACAAAACACATAAAACCTATGAAAACAAACAAACAAAAAAATCATTGCATAAGACTCTAACATGACAAAACATAAGAGAGCAAACAATACTTTGAGGATATTAGTCACACCATTAAATATATTGCTGTTTGGCACTTCGGTAACTTTATGATGAGTGTGTTATATAAAGACTTATGCAGAAATACAGTATTAGGCTTAACCATGCACATATATTTCTTCTTCCATCTTACAAGTACATACAACTCTTTCTATGAAAACAAATTAACTGAGAAACGGTATTCTGAGAAGGAAGCCAAAGGGAAGAACACATTTTGGAATGCACACCCAGAGTTTTTGTGTTACTGTAACTAGCCACTGTGATCCCTCACACCTGAATCAAACGTGCATCCTCCACAGCAGAAGCCAATTCTGTATCACAGATGTCTAAACTGTAGAAAAGCAAATGTTGGTTACTGGTTAACCCAAGTAAGTTGAAGAGGTGACTGAATGTAAGAAGTAGTTATGAAACTGATCAGCCTAACAATTATTCTGGTAACATAACTGAATTTTGTAAATATAAATCAAAAATGTAATTATCATGGGTAACAGCTTGACTAACACTGCAGTCTAATTTTAAACATCTGGATTTAATACCAGAACATACACATCACAAATAATTTTTAGAAAGTCTTATGTCAGGTTTTCTTTCATATTTACAGGAATGCTGTCACCTGTAACATGCTAACTCCTATCACAATAATATGGGAGGCCCTCCTGTAGATGAATGGGTACAAACAGAACTGTATTGACCTAAACCTTGCATTGATATTTCCTGAACAGTTCCTGCAATAATCTTCAACCTTCATTTCTATTACAGACTGTTTTTATTACGGTTTACTCTACATGCACCAAAATGAAAACACAGAAAAAACATTAAGATCAGAGTAATTACAAAAGAAATTAACTAAAATCAGCAACCATCACTTAAATTGTGAGACACAACTATATTCATTCTGTATCACTGTAAACAGTCATCCTAGAAAGACAGTCATCAAAATCCAAAGGTCATTACCAATGAAACAGCAAGAGAACAGTAGTTTTGAAAATACAGACTATGTATTGCTTGGATTAAATTTGCATCTCAAGTATGGAACACCTGTTCTCTTTTTACAGCAGTGTCTTCTCAAAAGGATGGAAAAACTAGTAGATAAACACAAGCTGTGAAAACAAACGAGCCACAGGAATCCTTGTGTCTCCACCGCACTTGTGAGTTATGACTGCCTTCTTGTGGTTTCACAGACTTCACTCTCACCACTTCTGAGACTGCTCTCAACTGAGGTCTTATTCTACTTAGCTGAAGTTTCTATCAATCTGTAAAAGCATCCAGAAGAAATCACTTCACTAAGCAATGTGAGGAATTAAATACAGTGACACTAACCTGAAGAGACTAAAATTAAATATGGAATCTCACACCAAGGCACATACTTTGGGCCAAATCCTGCACACATTTCTTGGGGTTAAGTAATCCAGCTGAAGTGAATACGAACTAATCTAAGAGCATTAAAAGGGGAAGCAAAAGATGGCTTGTGAACTATTTGTTTGTAGTCTCTATTTCGAAACCCACACCATTCCAAAATCCTAATGTGCCTTTTATGTCATGTCATAAAGTAGATTTGCTATACGAATGAAATAATGAGACAATAAAAGTATATGGCGGCTCAAGGATGTGACAGAAATTTCCCACTGGGAAATTAACACCAAAAAGATCAAAATATAGTCTAAAAATATAATTTTATTATGCAAAATACAATATAAATGTAGACATACATGACCTACTTTAGTGTAGCTGAAAAAACACAACTGATTTACCAAAAGCTGTAATATTCCAGGTTTCAGAAATGTGTGCATGCTGCTTTTAATGCTCATTTCACTTTATAACTGAAAACTATAGTCCACATTGCTATTCTGTATAATTACAAAATTATTGGTTAGTGGGGTCATTCCCAACAGCATCTTCCACAGGCTGCATTCACCTGCACTCGCCTGCACTGCCTACCAGCTGATCTTTCCAGAAATCCATCTCAAACACATCAGGGTGTCTCCACACTAGGAAGTCGTGTGAACCACAGGAACACATCTGTTGAGCAAAACAACTGGTGTTGATTGACTTGATGTCTGCACTACACGTCTGCCAACTTCCCCTTTCCCATTTCCTTCAACTAATTCTAGTTTGGTCCCATGGACACGATGTCCATTAGTCACTAAAGCACATTAGGTCCTCCTGGATAATCTCTTACAGTTATGTTCATCCAGAAGAAATCCACTGCATGAACTCTGACTGGTCCATGATGTGAAACAAAAGATGAGCATGATGCTCAGGAGACTCACTCCAAAAGCAAACTCTGATCCACATTAAACCACTAATGTGTAGCTGCACCTCAGACACTTCTAACATCTCCATCAAACACAAGAGCAGTACTTCCTACTAGACTAGATTTTCCTCAGAAGTCACTGTTTCAGGGACATTCAGGGTAGCATTGCTTTCTGGACCTGCAAAATGCTTAGGGTTCCGGTGCCTCATGTCATGTCTATGGTTTTTTAAGCATTAAAAAAAAAAAAAAGGGAACAACCACCACACATATCTATATCTAGATTATCTAAAAAGTCCATTACAAATAGTCTGACTATAACCAATATGAACACAGGATACTCCATGCAGGCTACTTTGTCATGGAGTAATTTGTGATTACAAACTGCTAAATGCATAGTAATACATATGGGCCAAGTGATCTTTTACCATATTTCCTCCTGTTCTCTTCTGGTATGTATAGGAGAGACATCGTTCTATACTACGCTTGTATCTTTGGCAACAGTATGTATACACACCTGCCCTTACAACTTCACAGCTCTTCAGCACCCGTGTTATGACTCAGTATCAGGCACCATCAAATTTTATGCTCACACTCTTGTACTTAACATTGTAATAATTTCCAATATAATTGCATTAAATTTACATGGTAAGTTTCAAGAATGTATTTCCTTTCTCTTTGGCATGCGTTATTAGTTTACAAGATACTAAATATTTCAAGCAGTACTAGCAGCCATATCCACCACAAGCTGATAATTACATTTTAATTTTCCTTTAAAAGAAAAATAAACTAATAAATGGATAAATTCCAGGCACTACATTTCTCAACAGAAAATATTCATAACAAATATCCCCTATCTTGTTCCAACTGTCTTGACATACTATAAAATGCCTCCTCTTTGATGTGTGAAAGGCAAGAAGCTCGATAAACATCATTGTGAATACAAATACTTTTGTTTCACTATCCCAAGCTCTTTTAATACTGTAAAAGCATTTAGAAATGTGTACTCTCAGCAGTTAAAAAAAAAGGCATAAATAATGATCCTACAGATGAAATATGCAGTCTAAAATTTGACTAGAATTATACATTGGTAGTTCCACAGACCCGTTCATAAATTTTTCTAGACAAAAATCCTATTTACAAGAATAATTGAAATGCGTAACAGAGCTCTCAAAAGTAAACAGTGTCAATATTAACACACTCCTTGGGTCTCTAACAGTTGTTTAAAACAGTCTTTGGGGATTTTTTTCCTTTTTTTCATAGAAGACCTGGCTCACTGAATGAATCCACCCTCACCAGACCTACGATTTTCTATGAACATTTGCAAATTGGTTCTGTGATCATTCAGGAATTAAAGAACTGTCCAAGTTAAAATGACCCTTGGACTCATAAACGTATTATCTTCAATCTGAACAAAAAAAACAACACAATATTGTTAACATACACCAGAAAGCACTAATTCAAAGAAACATATGTCAGCCACACTAAAAAAGCTTTTACCACAACAGTTAAAGCAACATTTAGGAAGAAGTTTTATTTGCTAGACATATTTTAATTGCTACAGTCTTTCCATACATCTGCCTTCATTGCAGGCATTACAGAAAGACAGACAAGATGTAATGGGTACAGTTTAATTAGCCCACAGCTTTAATGTCTCATCTCTAAAGCACAACCCAACAACAAAAAAAATCACACCGTGCAAGTTAACACTCATCTCTCCATTGTTCCTGTTGGTGTGGCCCTCAGCCTGGCCCTTCCCAACCCACTCCTCACTTGTGCAGAAAGCCACCACACAGAACTGCCACATGAAGCCAATGAGAATCACTAGTGGACGCCAGCTGTGTACTCGTCAGGTACCACATATCACATGACGTAATCAGTGTCCTTTTAATAGTACCTTATAACAAAGAGGTATTCATTGCTCCCTTCCCTTGACTTTAGCTCAGTGCTGCTCTCTTTTCCTCACCTCCCAGACTGTAAACCCTGTTCATATTTCTCTCTGGACCACATTTTTACTCCTATCCTATTTTAAGGAACTGCAACAGCTCCCAGAACAGCAAAGTCTGGAATGACATTGTGTTGACAATGCGATGAAAAACAGGCATCAAGTGAAGGAGCACAAAGAAGGGTGGGTGAGTTTTTCCATTTGAAATTTAACATGCCTGCTAGCTAACCTGATCTGAGCTGGGATCCTTTGCCCTGGCAACACCAATAGTATATTCCCGAGAGAAGAGCCAGCCTTTTAATGTGGGTTGCAATAGATAAAATTCATTTGTTCCAGTTTTCTTAGGAGTTCTTTTCAGTTTAAAAATTGTATCTCACAAGACACATGTACTACACAGGACAATTGCTGCACTCCCATCTTCTAGACCACCCTGCAACCAACCTAAGACTGTGAAAAAACAGATGAGAGGCAAAGGAAATCAAGACATTAAATTCTATCATTTGAGAAAGGTATAACATATTAAAACTACTTATAAAGACTGAGCTACTAGATCTTTCTACAGTAACAATCTTCAGTGGAAGATTTACATTGTCTCATCATATTGTCATAAAATTTTCCACAAACATAAAAGCCTTTCATGTGCCAGCTTTCTAGAATACAGCCTGATAACTAGCTAATGAAGACATACCATAAAAAGAAAAATAAATCTCTCGTCAAGGCAGGACTGAAGCACTTGTCATTAACACGTCTGGTTACCAAAGATATAGCTGTTATGGAGAGCAATCATTTCCTGACAGGTCCCTCGTATTTCAGACATTTCTGGCATCAGGTGAAAGAGTTAAAAATTAAGACAGGTTAATTTGCATTTAAGTTATTGAAAGGCTTGTAACACGGGAGGTGTCAAAGTTCAGCCTAAGTCCCTAACCAAGGCACAGTATTTTAAAACATCGTTAGTGTAAAACATTACATATAAAAGAAAATTCTAAGCATTAAAACTTCTGCGATCCTTGCAGTGCAATTATGTGAAAATTTTATATCTTTGATCTAATTTAACAGTCACAAAAGAAAAACATTACAATGTATAGCCTCATAAAATGTGAACAACTGAGGTTAATACCAGTTGTCAACATCTTGAATTATCAGCAGGCTTTTTATATTAAAATTCTGTTTCTCTTTTTGCAAAACTAACAAATATTTTAATTGTTCCATCTTTGGAAGGTCTGAGACACTGGTAGCATGCTCCAGGAATTCTATCTGAATTATAATGTTTGCTTCCATTTTACCAGCTTTCTCACCTGTGTAAAGCAATTAAGAAAGACAGTGAAGTGAAGTGGGTTGTGGTACTACAAATATGTTGATAATATTCAAGTTTCTTTTTCATTGGACTGAGGAGCTCTGCTTGATTTGCTTTCTCAGTAGGAAGGTCATGGATGAGAACAGCTTGACTGAGGCTCGATCTAAACCAGATGGATCTACTAGGTATGAGTAAGCATCTTAGGGGCATGAAAATTTGACATCTGCTCCTATTATTAAGAGGGTAAGTCATGTCTGTTGATGAAACTTACAGGGCTGCTTTGGAATCCCTGAGGGCACCTGGATGCATAGAGTAACAATCAGTAACAGGGCAGTATTTTTTTGGTTTTGTTTGGTTTGGTTTTTTAATATTTATTTACTGTCTTCAGTGGTAGTCAGCTCTGGTTACATCAAAAATTGTTTCTAGCTCCCCTTACCATCTGAAGGAATCTCTTCTAAAAACCTTAATCTGAAGTCAAGATACTTTGCATCTGGCAAATAATTGGCAATTCAGTTTT
Source organism: Eurypyga helias (assembly GCF_000690775.1). Classification (NCBI taxonomy): domain Eukaryota; kingdom Metazoa; phylum Chordata; class Aves; order Eurypygiformes; family Eurypygidae; genus Eurypyga; species Eurypyga helias. The sequence goes on along the minus strand of NW_010262280.1, from coordinate 10,782 downwards.
ACTTTATCCTAATGGCATAGGATCACTTACTACCACTCTGAATTGTAAAGGACGATGTCAGGATGCAGTCAGATGTTATTTAACAAATTCAGGTTAATTGTCCTTAAACAGAATACTGGGAATTTTCTTTGTTTTATCTATAAATTCTGAACAGACATTACCAGTACATTTGCACTGGCCTAAGCTATTTACATTGAAACTACTGGATACATTACTATTAACTGTAGGGATAAAAGACTTAGGCCAGAAATGAAAGCTCCAGAAAAATCCTGTATTAAACTCTTAGTCACATAAATGGGAGACCTGATAAATATTACTCAGAAGGCTGAAAGATCTCCAGCTAAAGAAAACAATATGAGCTTATACTACATTAATGCGTAAAGCTTTTTAGCCTTTAAAAATACCTGTGAGTCATGCTTTCTATCCCCAAAACAAGTGCAGCCAGTATATTCATCAAGAAACTCTAAATGTTCATTCCTTTCTACAATTTGGAAAGTGGTTGAGGAAAGGTTTAACTTCCAAGGTTAGTCCACATTGCTACTCTTATTCTGCTTAAGAAAAGGAATGTTTTAAACACCGGAAGGAGGCTTGAAATAATTATTATTTGCTATTGCACACTTATCACCACTGTAATTACAGATCTGGTGCTGTCCAATACTCAAAAGTGTATGTGTGTGGTTCTATGATTAAACTAAATCTTTTATGAGATGAACTAATACATGCATGTATTATGGGTTCCTAATCCACTTGGTCAATGAGGATCCACTGGATAGAAAATGCATTAAATTTACCAAAATCCTACCAAAAGTCTTCCACAGTTTATTCAATCTTTTAACCAAAAAAATAAAAACAAAACCAACACAACACAATAAGGTGCTAGCTGCAACAAACCTGCACCTTCTTTCCTTATTTATTGTGACAAACAGTTCCCATAGCTCCATCCAAGTAGCACATGAAGAGTGGCACACAGGTCACTAACTGTATGATTTTTGCTCTTTTTGTCTGTCTAACCCTAAACGTTCCTTCCACCTACGGCACATCTAGACTGACCAACACTTGGCTAATTCATGGTTTTTCAGTTCACAGTTGCACAGAAAGAAATCTCAAAATGGAAGAAAGCGTCAAGCTCTCCTAGTTCCAGTTCCCTGACCAAAACTGCTAGATAGGAATCAAATGTCAACATATTATATTATACAGTCTTTGTGATTAAGAAAAAGTCACATTACCTGTGGGGGCAGGTAATGATGTGATTCATTATTGTCTAGCTGTAGTTACACAGTAATGCGATTTCATTGTTTTCAAAGGAGCTATAACCATCACCTAACTAAAAAACAAAAAGAATTGATTTCTAAATAGGAACACAAATTCTGGGAAAAAAAAAGACAGTCACTGTATTAGGCCACATTATTATTATTATTAATATTCTTATTATCATCCCCTCTTCAGCATTCAACTATTTGCTGCTGCTCATATCTGTTCATCCGTGTACTAAATTCCAACGAAACTCAAAGTCTTCCAGCAAGCGGGGTTAAGAAATGAATTTATAGTGTCTAGATCCAAAAATGCCCTGAAGCCTGACTGGAATGTTCCAGTAGTACAAAGAAATCATTAACAGTTAAAAAGCATTATCAGTTAACTACAAATAATGTAGAGTTCTAGATCTATAGCCTAAACCACGAGATGAGAAACCATGTTCACATATATGAACTGTGATTACTTCTTTTATTAATACAAGTTAATGTGAAGATGACTCCCCTAAAGAGTAATCCATAAAGAAGAAAAATGGAAGTATGCTTATAAATTCTTATAAGAATGACAAGGAAGGTTAAACAATGTTTGCACTGGATTATAAGAGTATGTTATTCTCAACTAATCTTCACCATCAATCTCAACCTCTGACTGTCTGGACAGGAAACATTTCTCCTGAAGCAATCTTATTATTTCCCTCATATCATCTTATTACAGAATCCATGGCAGCTGTATTGCAGAAGAAACAGTCTCTTCACCACCTCAGCTATATTCGCAGTTCGAATTGTGACCACTTGAGAAATGAAGAGTGGCAGCAGTTTGTTAAACTTCTGACTTCTAAAGCAACCTCCTCATAGTACATGGTGCCCAACGTACTGCCTGGGGAAGCCACTTCACTTTCTCTACTGTATGAGAATAAAACCTACGTACAGCTCTTCTCTCACATGACCAAATGTCCCCATATATATGCTATGCACACACATGCATAAGAAGATTCAAAGCTTTTCCTGAAGAACCGGGAGTACAGAATACATGTAAGTAAATCACAGTACTGATTCAAGAGAGCAGACTGCCATCACCAGAACATATTTCTGGTTGAAAACTCTCCAGAGTAAGCTCATAATGTTAGGGTTCAGAAAGACACAGTAGCCTCTTCCTTTGATTTTCTCACAATCCATCGATGTGGTTAAAGTCTTTAGGAAAACCAGAAGTGAAGAGCAAGCTGCCACCATCAGGGCACAGCCCATAAACTGCCTCCAGATTCCCAAGTTACTTCTAGGAAAAAAATAATTAAAACAAGCTGAAAATAATCCAACCACAGGTCAGCAACATTACCTGGACAGGTTGCACACTTGAGCACCCCTGATCTAGAACAAACAATATTTATTTGTCTGCACTGGTGTACATGACAGGACCACAAATCACTACTTTGTGGTGAATCTTCCTGGAGATTTTACTGGTAACTGGACTTTCCAATGAAGACAGAAGTATTTTCAAACTAAATTTTTCCTAAACTACAAACAAGGAAAAATAACCTTTTTAAACAAAGTAAAACTCCATGCAGCTAAGAAATAACATAAAAAATATTTACAAACAACTCTTCCTACACCCATTGTGTCCATTCTCTGTTTCCATCCTTAGTTCCAATGAATTGTGCCACAGTAATATCCAAAGTCCCTTCTGCTCCTAGAAAATTTCTCTTCCCAGTATTGTGTGCCTGCTGGAAGTCACCTATCTCCAGCTTTCTTCTTTCTGAGACTCTCTCTCTCTCTCCCTTCCCCCCCTCCTTTCTTTTGCAAGTTCTGGAGCCATGCCTTCCTCAGATCAATCTCAGCTGCTTACTAGGGAGGTCATTCCCTTTGCAAGCTTGAGTCAAAGAACATAATGTAAGGAACCTAAGGAACATACAGACCAAGAAAAAAAAACCAAAGCAAAACATTGTGTCCATAAAGGTATAATGAGCCACAGGGGTTTTTCTTCTGGTGAAAGACATGTATTTTCTTGTATTATATTTTCCATACATTAATATTTTTACTTAACTTTGATGTCATATCTCTTTGACAGTCTAGAGACACATCGGTGAAAATATGCTTCACAGAAGTCAATGGAAATTTGATAAAAACGTTGAGCTGGGGTTATTCCCCAAATTTGGAAATATCTGATATTCCTTTTGGTGGATGAAGATGAATGTATGATTCTTTTTAATCAGAGATAAAAGGAACAGTACTCTACTTTCAAGTTTAAAGAGTCCACTTACCTTTCAACACCCCCAGTTCTCCATCTTTGTGTCCTGTGATCTCTTGGACATTAAAAGACTAAAAAAGGGGTACTACTAGAGTTGTGATACCAAGTTCACAGGACTCTTCTGTGTGGACAAAGGCTGCATGGACCTAGTGTTCACACATGGACCTGATCCAGCTGAAATCAACAGAAGGCTTTTCATGGACTTCAAAGGTTTTTGAAATATAAAGCCTTATAAGGCTCAGCTGTGGGAAAGGTCAAAAAATTAATATTCTTAGTGTAAACTCCTAGGCAAGTGCTTTTCTGGTGCAAGGTTTATATGTGCTAGGCATTGACTATTTAATCTCAATACCAATGTGTCATATTCCTGATACTCGGTCATTAATCACACTTTCTATCTTTAAAAATATGGATGTTCATAAAAAACTGAACATGAGGAAATACTTCTTCACTGTGAGGGTGACAGAGCACTGGAACAGGCTGCCCAGAGGGACTCTGGAGACTTTCAAAAGCCGCCTGGACTTGTTCCTGTGGGATCTACTCTAGGTGATCCTGCTCTGGCAGGAGGTTGGACTAGATGATCTCTAGAGGTCCCTCCCAACCCCTTCCACTCTGAATTTGTGAATGCCAAATAACAGTTGGCTATGTACTCAAACCCACATAATCACAGAAAGCAAAAATTCACACAGAATACTCCCAACAGATGTAGGTAATTTTGGTAATTTTGTGACTAATACTCTCCATTTGTGTACACACATAAATTCAGCTCTCAGTCTTAAGAAGTTTGCCCTCTGCATTATGACAAATGTTAAACATCTGGGAAATCAGTTTGGTTTTCAGGCTGTCTCAGAAATGTATTGTTTGGGAGTTTCTTTCCTTATAGGACACTTACTTAACAAAACACATTTAAATACAGTTCAGAGCACTAGTTAATCACAGAGACAACCCATAAGCAGGCCATGAATAATGTTTTAATAAAGGTTTTAATATGAACACTACCTAGCTTATAACCTTTCACTCTGTAGTAAGTAGATACATGTTTGAATATAAAAAGGATTTGCATTTTATAACTCCCAGTGGATTTTGTTTTTCAAAAGTTTTCTAATGCTTTTCAAAAGCAACATCTCCTCCCCCGCCCTGACACATGCCTGGGACATTGAAACTATGCCTTGCCAATATTTCTACACATGAAGTGTCTACCACAAAACATATTAGTAACATTCCTATTGGTTTTATTGCATTTGGTATCAGGCACATTTACCAAATTAAGAGCAATTTTAAATTCATGAACAAGAGCAAGATAGCATAAAGAATTTTCTAATATGTAAGCATTCATGAGTAAAATGGAAAATATCTTGGCAACTCTTATTATTCAAGACAATTGCTCACCATTTGCTTATGTTTTCACACAGTTCATTTGATTTATTCAACACTTACACTTGAGGGACAGCCAAACATTCTAATTCGGGAAAGCAATGGCCAAGGTTAAGGTCCAAGCATGAGTAATCAAAACCGCTAGAAAACCAGGCTCTCCAATTCCTGCATTCATATGGACTGTGTAAGCTTTCACTGATGCTAAAGAGATTTGAGTTTGGTTATAAGAAAGCGGACATTACTCCCACAGAAATCAGGGAGGTCCATGCCAGACCAGGATACAACTACAAAGACTAACTGTGGCTCAGTTTCACAATATGGTGAATGATGCAGGTGTTTTCAACAGATGCAACCATCACTATTTAAGAACCACCTTTGGTCTTCAAAGTTTGTACCTAAGATCAAGTTAGAAGATCTTTGCACCTCTTGTTCACAACAGCAGCTCTCAATAATAAGAGCACACCAAATGCCAGAATAATTATCCAGATCATATGCCATATGAACAATAAAGACAGAAGAATGACAGGGAATTTTAACAAGTTTTAAGAAAACCATACAGTGATGTCAAATGGTTTAATTTGTCTGTGGAAAGAAATTAACAGCAGTGTGCTTTATGAGACATATGAAAGTCAGAATTATTTAACGCACCTATTTTTGGAAAGGAGATGAGTACTGAAACAGCAACGCAAGCAGATGGCACACACTTCCTAAGTAGTAACATGTAGAGAAGATTGTGAGCATGTCCCAAATGATCCAAGCAGTAGCTGGGCAGCCTATCCATTGGAACTGAAACATTCCAGGAATAACACACTACATATCTACTACATCCCATTACAAAAGTACTACATATCTTTTCAAAAGTCTTCATGAAAAGTAATTTAGGGTTTTGGAATTATTCAAGACAGTTACAATAAATTGTTTCTTCATGATCTCAGTCTTCTCTACAGCAGAGCACAAAGAGGCACATGCCCTGCACTTTCAGCCTAGCCTACATCTGGAATCAATTGCAGATTTTTGCAGGTGCAGTCACTTTAGAGTTACAAGCAATTTGAAGGCAGATGTGCTGGCATTTAGACAACTAGCTGCCTGACTTGTAGGTAAATCTGGTATTGGCTATCTAGAGGCAGTCACTTGCACACTATCTGCTTGCAGATATAAAATCTGATAACCTTTTATTATTTATTTAAAAGAATTGCCCGTTTTCCCCAAAAAACTTCACTTGTCCTGACAGCAACAGTGAAAACAGCCTCCTACCACCATACAGTTATCAGTCATTTGATATAAGAAACTTTTAAGGCCTTACTGTTCCTCTTACGGCTATTAAACATTATGCAACTTACAGATCTATAAACTTAAAACAACATTTTTCCATCCTTTCAAAAACACTTTGGAATTAGCCTTAGCTGACCTAGCTTAGTACTAATTCCTAAGTACTAATTCCTAGTACATTACTATCAGATTTAAACTAAATCACACCTATGAGTGGAAATCTCCCAATAATTTCCCTTCATATATCACAAAACTGGCTTAGCACTTGAGAGATGTCTACGCTGTACTAAAAGTTTCAACTGCAACTCATCCATTACTCAAATAAGTTAGCCTAGGTATGAATACAAAACCCCTATGTGACCAAGCTCATCCACGCTGTTGCTGATACGCTTTTAAACAGTACCCATCTGAACAAGCTTAAAGCAGTATCTCACGAGCCTATTCAAGCAGCAATCACAATTCTGGATGACACTACACATATACATCCAAATGTACCTGGATTTTCCCCTCAATAATAAAGAAATGGATTTGCTAAGATTCAATTTACTCTTGAGGACTATACTAACACCCAGAAAAACCCCAAACAAACAAATAAATGAAGAAAAAAAATAAAAAGTGAGATGTATCAATATCTGAAAATATGGGAAGACAAAAAAATCTGACTGGATTTAGCTTTAGCATTTTGGTTTTAATGCATTGACAACCATAAATGCTCATATATAAACTAATGTAAGAAAAATGTAAATAGGGAAAATTAATTTAAAGGTGCGTATCAATATTTAGCACACATTGTATCTTCCAAATGTAACTGCTCCTATAATCTATTCTAGTCACTCCTCTGCATCTGGAGAGCTGGGTTCAGTGCTAGGATCCCCTGTATATGAGAGACATGGACTCAGTGGAGCAAGTACAGCAAAGGGCCACTAAGATTAAGGAACTGTAGCCTCTCTCATGTGAGAAGAAGCTAAGGGAACTGGAATTGTTTATCCCAGAATAGAAAAGGCCCAGGGGGTTCTCATCAATGTTTATAAGTATCTGA
>NW_010262280.1:0-3560 GCF_000690775.1 Eurypyga helias | reverse complement strand
TGGACTCGGGGGAACAACGACAGCAAAGGGCCACTAAGATTAAGGAACTGTAGCCTCTCTCATGTGAGAAGAAGCTAAGGGAACTGGAATTGTTTATCCCAGAATAGAAAAGGCCCAGGGGGTTCTCATCAATGTTTATAAGTATCTGATCAGAGATGCCACCCAGCCTCAACCACCCTGTGCCTCGGTGAGCACGTGGCTGTGGCATCTCTCTGTTCCTGTGACTCCATACAGCCAACACGGCAGGTCAGTTGAATGGTAACTACCACCAACCTCTTGCTGCTGCCATCTTCCATCCTCTGGCACGTTCTACCACCCTCTTAGCTTCTGACCCAGAAAACAAGATTGACGCCTCCTCTACCTTAGCTAACTTGTAATCAGGAAGGCACTTGAGAGGATAGCAACTAAGACAAAAGATCCATGAGTTCACAGGTCCAAGAAAGCACTGCTCTCTGTACCATATTTATGCCATATCTTTAGCCTATATGCTTACACTGGCATTCAAGCTCTTATTCACAAGGAAAACTTTTAATTGTGCTGATTTCTGAACACTGTTCAGATGGCTGACAGTAGAGGTTAAAATCCAAACTGTTTTTTCACTCAGCTTGAAAACAGAATGCTAAAGGTCACTGCCATGCCTGCTCCCCCAAAAATGGAATGAGTTCATCCACAACTAATATCACAGATGGGAAAGGCTACACCCATAAACAGCAATGCAAGGAATTTAGCTTCACTCCACTAAGACAGGTAGGTTATACAGAAAAGCCCTAACTAAACTACCCTGAGTATTCAAGCCTCTTTTCCAGCTAGCCTTACATCATCCCTATTTACAACCATACCCTTTTCAGGAACGCAAAAAATTTGTGCAGTAACTGTGACCTCATTTACATGAGGGTTTTACTTACTGTACTAGGTCACTATAAAGCTAGATTTAGAAATTAACTTTGGATAGAATCCCTGACTTTTTCCTGTACATCAGCTAAGACACTGAGAAGGGATCCACCATAATGTGAAAATGTCGAGGGAAATAATGTATGCAACGATACCACCTTTCTTTCCAACCTCAGTCACAAAACCACTGCTTTCTTCCACACAGGATTCACAATCTTGAGGTTTCTTGTGGACCCAAGCACCCTTAACCCTTTCTTTCATTCCAAAATAGAGAAGGAATCTCCCTTCCCTTCTTATGAGGGAAGATCTGGGTTCCTCACTAACACAGGGACATGCTCTTTTAGACAACAGCCCAATGGGTACAACAATGATTATGATCCAGGACTGTCAGGTTCAAATCTACATCTTCTCAACTGTAGGCAGGCCACTTGCTTATCGTGCTCTTGAGAACACTCAGCATTGTCCCCTGTTCCAGTGGTTTGCAGAGAATTTTGCCAGAAACAAAGCACAGCAGTAGGAACTCTACTCATCAATGCAGTCACCCAGGAGCATGGGTGGGGGGTTCCAGTAATGCTCCAATGACTCCCTCATACATGTTCCACAACAGTCATTGTAAAACCCTGTTCTCAACACCCAAAATAACTGAAAGTGAGTATCCTAAACATTAGGGTAGAAAGCCACGTTCTCTCTTCCCTACTCTTTCCGGTCATGGGTCAATGAATGCTTCATTTAGCGCTGTCTGGTGGCCCACCTTACACAGCTGGGATAAAAATGTTTTCTCTCATCTGTGAGAGCCCAAAGCAAGCTAAAGCCCAGTGTTGCACACACTCCAGGAAGACAGAAGATATAAGTTACAGTCCATTCATAGACCAAACACCATTCTCCACTGTGGATGAGTATGTAATTAATATGCTGGTATATAAAAGAAGAAACCACTATGACCCATTCTGCTTACATTTTTTTGTTTGTTAACCTTTTTATGAAAGGACTTTGTGCCAGCATGTTCTGTGTGAAACTTCCCCACCTGTAGACAGGCCATAGATAGATATAAAACGTACATATTTTCTTGGGCTATAACCCATATGGTGCAATATCTCTCATATTGAACCCAAACATCCTTTGGTGTAACCTCTACCCAGAATTCCCCAGCACTCCCAAAACTGGAAAACACCCCTGGCCATGGGAATTTTATAGCAAAAAAGCAGACATATGTGCCTCTACAACAGGCATTCTGAAGATCACAGACTTCTGATTTAGGTGACTCATTCTTCTTCTAGCCCACATCAGTGGTCCTCATGGGAAAAAAAAAGTAAATTATTTGACCTGTGCATCAATTAAAATAATCTCCTACTGAGAATGCACCTTTAAAATAAGCTTAGAATGAGTGTTTCTCACAGAACTGCTTCCCAAATGCAAATTTAAAAAACACTGTTAAAAAAAAAAAAGCTAAAGAACATCTCTTACCATCTTTATTTGTGAAAGGGTTAAGGAAAAATGGGTGTAAATTCTCAGGGGGGAGGAAAACAAATCAAAATCTCTTGTAAGTATTTTGGAAATTTGAAAATATCAGCTGGCAAACATGGGAGCCAGCAGGTATGGAATTAATCCTAATTTCCTGTTCATACATCTTGGCCCTTGTTCCCTGTAAAAGGTTGCTAGCGATGTGGTTTTGGTACCACAAACAACATGAAGTGAACTCTCTCTGAAGTCTTGGGGAGTCCACTTCCCATGAGGCATCCGGCTGTTGTCACCCTGATGCCCACCACTGAGGCTGTATTGAAATCAGGGCTGGGAAATGAGTGGGTCAGTCTTCTTTCAATTCTTGTCCTAACTGGGATACACTAAAGTTTCTTCCTGCTCCTGTTGGGATGAGCTAGTGTTTAGTTCGCTTCAAAGGTTGAATCAGATTACAAGATAAGTGGGCATCTCTGAAATGAAAAGAAGTCCAGAAATTGCTACCAGTTGAGATGAAAGGGGAGGTGGGGTGTTTAGAAAGAGAGAGAAGAGAGGGGGATGAAAGGCAGATGGTATCCTTAAACTCTCATGGAATAATATGGCCCAGACCTACAGTCCTCTGTATATTAGCCGTCTCCTGCCAGAACATTGGATGCTTGCTGTACTCTAAAACTCTCCTTGCCCGCATTAAAAGACGATGGAAAGCTTAACTTTTATAAACGAGAGCACTTTATCTTCGAAACGTTACAGTTGTTTCACGTCTAGCAGGAGTTTAATCCCTGGTAATTTAGACAAATTACTATGTGCTTTAGCAGGCTGGGGTTAAAACTCCGAGATTTTCAACTGATTACAGAAAAAAAAAAAAAGTCAGTTATCAAGTCCTAACTGAGTAATCTGCAGCCTATTTCACCCCGGCTAATTAAAATGTAATCGCTATTGTTTGGCAATGTGCATTCTGTCAGCAGTTTTACGTCGGAAAAGAAATCTTGCCAAGAAAACACACACACACACAAAAAAAAAAAAAGCCTTTCACCATAAATCGGCTTGATCTAAACTGCCTCTTTAGCCACTGAAACTGTAAAACAAATAAGTTACAACCGCCTGACAACGCAATAAAAAATACTAATCCCTTTCCAAGATAATGAACTATTTTAATGGATACCCTCCCTCCAAGCCATCCCGGGAAGCGGAGACCACGCTGACAGCGGGCGCTC
>NW_010262279.1:390-17378 GCF_000690775.1 Eurypyga helias | reverse complement strand
CTATGATTCTATGATTCTAAATACATCCAACTGCTTTGCTTTTCTGCTGGGACTACCGATACACTACACCAGCTGCTGTTGATTTTGAAACAGGTGCATTTGCCAGGAACTGGATCACAACAATTTATATAACCCAGGCTAACGGACACGAGGGGACTGAACCTTCAGTCACAGCTACCTACCGGTCATAATTATCCGCTCACATGGATGTACCCTCTGCGGCTCTCCTGCTAATTAAACAGCAGTTTGTGTCTGGTAGAGCAACTGAGGTCATTAAAACACAACTTTTCACAAATAAGGCTGAACCTGTGCCCAAGAGCTGCTTAAGCCCAAGCTTAGTGCGAGGACGTCAGCTTTCGGCAGCAGAGCTGCCCTCCAGCAGCACAGTGCCCCCGGGACGGGGCGTTCCTTGAACTTGCTGCTCGCCGTGTTTGGCAATGCACCCAGATGCCAGCGCAAGGCTACAGGGGACTCTTAACACAGCGGTTCCCTTGTGTACTTCAGTACATCACCTACGGCCTTATTTATATTCACAAGAGCTCTCCTCCGTTTCCCCTTTGGAGGTGGTAAGGCCTCAGTTCAGCGCAGGTTTCAAGACAGTCCCGGAACGCTGTGGATTTCAACCCCAGCTGCCAACGATAAGCACACAAGCCAAGTGTCACCCTGCCACACAAATTGGAAGCAGAAATGCTCTTTGCCCTCATTATGCCTCTCCACTGCTCTGCGGCAGCTGTAATGACAGATAAAGGGCATGTACTGACAGGCCTCAACTGGAATAAAAATTACTTTCTGTACCACAGGAGAGTTGGTGATATTATGCCCCTTCGACATCCCTGTTTCAGTACTGCAATAGGAAAAAGGAAATGAGAGAGGAAAAAATACTCACAATTACAACCCACTCCTCTGATAATTAGAACATCCTATTGGGAAGGCACCTGGTGACTGGACGCATGAAACATTTGTTATTAAAAACAACAGTGCCCAGGTACCCCAAAGAGATAAACCAGTACCAGACAGCTTTGTGCACGCTAACCACCCAACTCTCTGTAAAGGCACAGAGATGGATCCTAACTGCAAGAGGGACCCGTGTTTACAGTTTCTAGTATCATCTTCGGTTATTATCCTCCTTTCATACCAAATGGGCAGGAACTAGGAAAGAAATAAAACAATGAGGCTGTTCCTTCTGCTGTGGCACATAAAACACTTGAAAACACTTTCCTAGTTTAGCCTTTTTTTCTACTTGCATCATCTCATACTCTCCTTGCTTTTTATTTGCAACCAACATTTCCTCTCTGGATTTTCAGCCACGATTGCATAGAATCACAGAACGGTTTGGGTGGGAAGGGACCTTAAAGACCATCCAGTTCCAACCCCCCTGCCATGGGCAGGGACACCTTCCACTAGACCAGGTTGCTCAAAGCCTCATCCAGCCTGGCCTTGAACACTTCCAGCGATGGGGCATCTACAGCTTCTCTGGGCAATTTCCGAAAGGTACATCCAAACCCACGGTTTCATATTGAAATGTAAAGAAATCAATAGTCTCAATTTTTCATGGCATCCAACAACTATCACTTTTCTGCAAGAAATCACTTTCAAATACCAGCAGGTGGAATCTGGCAATTTTTACCTTCACATGCCACTTCTGTCCTTGCACGACAGTGCTCTGCTCCTTCAGGATGGTTTACTTTGAGGCTGCAGGGGGGCTACCCTAAAGTCTTCCCAGATGTCTGCAGATGAGGGTGGAAGCACTTCGACTCAGAAGACTTAGGGAGGAAGAAGTTCCCAGCGAAACACCTTTGCCTTCCACTTGGCCAGTTGCTAACACTGGGGCATTACTAGGAGATGATTTAGTAGTCACAAAAGTTGTGTTATATTTTTATTGTCTTCACAGATAAATCAGACCAGCGAGACATCCGTAACCGTACACACAAAATATTTATCAAAACAATTAACATTACAAATCTCCTTTTAAAATAATTTATTTCACCGATTTATTTTTAAATGGTACTGTCTTACAACATACATTATTCAACAAAGATGTGCTGAACAGACTCTAAAATAAGAAACACTTAAATTAAGCAATTGTCTCCGATGAGAATTTCAATTTCGCCCACATCCTAACTTGTAAACGTTTGCTGGAACACCGCTCCTGTTGTAGGCTTGATTTTTGTGCTTACAAAAAACAGCATCAAGTTTCCAGATGTTGAAAAGAAAAGGTTATTGTACGATAAGTATGCATTCAGTTCAACGTACAAGGCAACCAAATGATTCTGTCGTTAACGTTAGCATCGTGTATATTTTAGTTCACTGCACTAACATTTAAACTAAAACTTCAAACCACATAATCTTTTAAGTGACTAACATTTAAAAGGCAAGCAGTAAGATCCTGAAAGCTTACAAAGGACACCGGCACACAGCTAAGACAGGGTATCATTCGACAAAGGCTGCGGATGTGTGTATGGCTGCTTTTTTTTGTACGAAGCCCACCTGCAGACGGGGCAGCAGTGTCGCCCGCCGGCCAGCCACATCACGATGCAATTCTGGTGGAACACGTGGCCGCAGGGCAAGCCCGTGAGCAGACAACCGTCTGCAAAATTTTCTAGACACACAACGCATTCTGTACAGTGCAACATCTCGGAGGGCCATGCCGACCAATCTGGCTCCACGTCACCTGCGGCGCTGGACGAGCCGTAGGATTGCGCTTTCTGTTCATGTGGCTCGTGATGACAATATTTACTGACACACGAACAGGTCTCAGCACCACACCCAGGCTCTCCCTCACTGCGCCTATGAAAGGTGTTTAGCTCATCGTCCTCGGAGACTTCTTTTTCACTACTGAAGACCTCTTTGTTTTCACTGTCAGAGTCACTTTCGCTGTCTTGAAAGCTTTCCAGCGTGTCCTCGTCAGAGGCGATGCCGAGGCATCTGAACCTCCACATCGGTAAGTTTTTTATGTAATCCGTTGGTATCAGAGGGTGAAGCCAGAGATCGGGGAAGGCCAACCGCTCTAAGAACAAATCCGGGTCTTCATCCCAGTCCGAGTCAAAAGGAAAGTGTTGAAAAGAAGCAATAGGATGAAACAAGTAGCTGGTGTACCAGTCCCACAGGCTTGACAGCCACTCCAGATTATTAGCATTTACTTCATCGGTGTTGTTATTGCGTCGTCTTTTCTTCTCGAAGTAATCAATTAGTAAACCGTGACCAAGGTATGTGCTGAGGAAGAGGGCTGGATGCGACGAGTAGAACATCCAATCGGCCCTTACCCAAGAAGCCAAAGTAGTTGTGTTAGAGTACCTGAAGAGTTTTAAACTGTACTCGTAAAAGCTGTCTAAGTAGGGTAGTTGCAGAAAACCTAACACGGGGAGCCAGGAAATAATTAATAATGAATTATACGTCCCTAAAGTGCTTATAAGAACCACAAAACGCTTTATAGTAGCGCCTTGTGTAATAAACAGGTCCATCCAAGCCATCAGGTTAACCAAAACTAAGCTTAGAACAAATAAATCATTAACTTCTGGTTGTAAGGAGCGCAAAAAGGAATCCATGGCACGTAGCGATATAAATTCACCAGTGTTATTTCCGTACCTGTAAATCCCCTCGGGAGTCCTAAGTATGTAGGAGGGTGTCTTGTAGATACCAATTTCTGCCATGTAACTTTTATTGTCCCAGTTTTCCACATTCACAAAAATAAATTCTACTCTTCCAGTGAACTTTACACTTAGCGCAGAGAAGAACGCCGGAGGCTGGTCGAGGTTGGCAAACAGGTATATTTTCACACGGTACTGGTCACTTTTGTTCCATTCTTCTTTTAAATGCTCCGAGTTGTAGATGGTTTTGATCCGAGAAGCAGCATGGGCTGTGATCCATTTGAAAATGTGCTCCACTTCGATCTTGCGCCCATTGTACTCCTTAAGCATTACTTTTCCCTTGGAGGTACTGGTTTGAGGAACCGACATAATGAGGGTGGATTTCAGCCAACCTCTCCTCCTGCAGTATCTACAAAGAAAATGGCAAGTTAGGTGACAGGGTTTCAGACCGCTGGAGCTGCCGGCTGTAAATTTCTGTTATGAGCCCAAAAATGAGACATGTTGAGCACCTGGAAAACTTTACGTAGACTAGTAGGACATACGGGCACCCAATATTCTCTGGCAAAGCATATTGTTATCTACCTTACAGAAATGTTGTAAAGAGGTACGTATTCATAAACAAGGAAGAGGAACCATCAAAACATGAGACAGGCAGCAGGCATGCAAACTGCCTCCGGCAACCCTGCACATTGCCATACTGGAGCGAGCCCAGGGGAGGCTGCAAAGGTGATCAGAGGGCTGGAGCCCCTCTGCTGTAAAGACAGGTTGTTCAGTCTGCAGAGGGGAAGGCTCCAGGGTGACCTTACTGCAGCCTTCCAGTACCTGAAGGGGCCCACAAGGAAGCTGGGGGGGACTTTTTGCAAGGGCCTGTAGTGACAGGACAAGGGGTAATGGGTTTAAATTGAAAGTGGGGAGGTTTAGATTAGATGTCAGGAAGAAGTTCTTCACGGAGAGGCTGGTGAGACCCGGGAACAGGTTGCCCAGAGAAGCTGTGGATGCCCCATCCCTAGAAGTGTTCAAGGCCAGGCTGGACGAGGGTTTGAGCAACCTGGTCTAGTGGAAGATGTCCCTGCCCATGGCAGGGGGGTTGGAACTGGATGGTCTTTAAGGTCCCTTCCCACCCAAACCAGTCTGCGATTCTATGAAATAGGGGCCACCAGCCTCTTTCACTAGCCATCTTACCTACATCCTCTCTGGTTTTGGTCTATCAACTTACGTTTAGACAACTGCAACTCCCCATCTCATGAATCCGAACATAACATTTTTAGAAGGAACCATAAGATATTATCCCACTAATAAAGGCAACCTGACAACTGTAGGGTGCAGCGTTCTGAATTGCAGCTGCAGCCTGATGAAAACTATTCACGAGGGTTTACTCAACAAAACATTTCTTGTTTTAGGAAAAAAAATAATTAATTTTAAACATAATATCTGATCCCAACATTAAGACTAGTTAGGAGCTACACAAGGAGAAACACTGCCAAATTTTTAAGATGTTCAAATACACTGTTTTGATTATACAAGATTATTTTGCATAAGCACTGCAAAGTCTAAGAATTTTCTCTTATGATTAACTTTGAGAGATATGAAACATTTTGGACTTAAGCTGTGTAAGACATGCATGTCCACACATACCACTGGACAGTCTAGACATGGTAGAATTCCAGTCATGTGAAGCAAATGCTTCTAAAAAATGTTGAAAAAAATTAGTTTTACAGCAGCACAGAATTATTAATAGCTTCTTTGGCTCTGGTCTTCTTCCTTGCTCAAAATCATATGCAAACAACAGTGAATCTTGCCTAGCTCACTGTATGTTGTCAAAGGGTGTGTGCAAGTTTATACACACAATGTTTGTCAGGGAACAGGATTTGTCAGTAATCCTGAGAAGCAGGGACTGTTTGCAGGGTTCATGTTAACCTGTGTTTCTCCTTTCCGATTCCAATATAACAACTCTACAACTGATACAGTTCTCTTAGGTGGGCTACATATATTCAGCTTTGTCCTAAGCAAGGACAGTTCTTGTCCCCAAACGCCTGGACTGTATGGCCAGATTCTTCTGTTCATTGCCTTCCACGGCTGTATTACACTCCACAGAGCCTAATCATGTATTTCCCACATGATGCTTTAGGAAGCTGCAGATCTGTGTTTATAATGTTGATAAAAAATATAATGGAGAATTCTGAACAGACTTTAGTAGAGATAAAAACATGAATAAAGCCACCTCCTGTCACAGCTACTTTTACAACACAGCAAGCCCTGCTGCCAGAACACAGCTGAGCCTTAAGATCTTCTTGGGATTTAGATAATCCTTTAAGAATATACCTGGGGTCACTGGAACAGTTAAAAGTGCCAGTACGTATGCCGAATCTTGACACTTTCTTCACCATTTTCTCCCAGTGGACTTTACCCACCAGCGGGCTTCTGTCGTTTGCTATGACCTGTTGCCAAAAGGAAATAACAGTTTAGCATCACAGGAAATTTGCTTCCCAAAATGAAGAGCAAGGTTCATGAAAACAGAAATATAGTCAACCTTGACAGTGTTTTCCCTTCTCTTAGAACAGAACATACAATAGGTAGATACAACTGGTAGTCACGCTTAGTGTCTTTGCAGAGTGAAGCTCTAAGACAGAAATGCAGTTTCTGCAGAAAGACAAAGGTGCATCATCACTTTAAGCACCTGTTAAGATACTAAAATCAGCGGTGGTTAATAAAAACCTTAGGAAAATAACAAAACTATCATTAAACAGTTCGCAGTAGGGGAGAAGGGAAGAGAGTGCAGCAGGTTCCTCTTCTTCACAGTAAAAAAAGGCCATTATTTTATCACAATTCTCCATGAAAAGTTACAACATACCCAAGAAATGTTGTCTTGGAGCAAGTAAACTGAGTTGGAATGTATGTCCCTGGTACCAGATTACACTGCCGACAAACACTTCTAAGTGCTGGAAACTAGTGATTAAACACCCAGATAACGCCTAAAAATCTTGTGACTCCTTCCAACTTTGCCAGTGACTCACTCTGCAACTTTACCTGACTCTTCCAACTCCAGTGTCCTATCTGCCATTTCAGGATGGTAAATCACTGGGATATATACCCAAGGTCGTAATTTGTTCTAACCCAGTATATTACAGAAGCACTTCAGGTTGCCTAGACATAAGCTTCTGCAGACCCGAATGACAAAGAAGCAGCACCCAGCCTCTGATTTGTAACTGTACAGGGAAGGGGGGGAGGGGGAAGAAAAAGAAGAACTTGCCTGCCTGCAGCTGACAGGTAATTTTGAATGACATGACTGATCACACATTATTCCGTGAGCCGTCGCAGTTTCTATTTTAGAAATGCCTCACATGCTTCTGCAGGCTGACTGGCAACTGCTTAAAATTCATTTTTTAATTAAGTTCTGAAACTTCCATTTGTTAGGCATTTGTTTACCCGCCGTTAAACTTCTCCCAATCATTTTCTGACTTAATAACCTGAAATGTCAGCTTTCCTCTGGAAGTTAGGTTGTCACCCTGATTAACAGTTCTCTGCGTACAGGCTGAGACGCAGACCTGGAAAGCACGACTGGCCTTTGGGACTCAAAAAAGCCCCAGACTTGCTCTGTGGCACATAACATCCACTCAGAAACTAAAAGAAGGGAATTCACTGAGCGGAATGTTCTGCATAGGGAAACAAAGTGAAACTGAAGTTACAGCTTATACCCCCAATTCCACGGAGCCCATCATGTTTAAATGAAACCAGAGGTGAACATCTGGATAAGAATCCTTCAAGTTACTCTCAAAACACACACATCACATAGAAAAGCCTAACCTTCAAGCGCCAAGACAACCCACTGGGGAAATGTGCCATGTTACTGAGGCTTCTTTCCATCACCCCATGCAACTGAAGCAATTATTTTGGATATTTTAAACTTCTTCCTTTCGCCTATTTCAGCTCGGAGAGACCACATGCCACTTCTACTAGTAAGCATAAAAGTAAAACGTCGGTAACTGGATTACTCTTTGGTACAGCTACTCAAGAGATCCGTTGTTTCCAAAATCCTGTGGGCATGTTGTGAAAAAGCCTAGCACAGTTATTGAGCACATGCTCGTGTTCTGTGCAGGAGAACCGATCCTGCTCAGCTGTTTCTTGTCTGATACCACAATATTCACTTTAAGTGTCAAGAGAAGGAGATCTGTTGCAAATACAGCAGTATGTTTTACTGTCATCTGGCTGTTTGTACTGGTGGATTTTTTTAATACCAGCTTATTTCCCTTCCTATGAAAAAGTCCTTCCTCTTGGAGAAAGTTGGTTATGTTGAAGGAGGAGGACAGAACTAGCAGTCTGTACTTTGTAACAAGATAGAGAGAACCCTGCTATGGTTTCGCACACTGGAGCTTTGTAAAATTTCTGGAGCTCATGATTTTTTATGTCATTATCACCAAAAAAAAAAAAAAAAATCAATAAACATGTCCATTGCAGCTGCTCCTTGCAGACAACACCCACTTACAACACTGGGAGTTCACCACACAGAGGCAAGGGTTTGTGTTTTGGAAAGCAGTCATCGTCTCCCTGGATGAGGGAGTCTGAGGCAACGCTGCAGGTTAAGCAATCACAATGTAATTCGATTTAAATTGAAGATAACCTGCAAACGCTTGTAAGAGATTTTATTTAAGAAGTGTGAGTTTTGATAAGCTAAGAAATGTAGCTTAAAAACCTGTGACAGCGAAGCCCAGGAATTTGAATGCAGAAGAGGCCTGGAAATTCTTCAAGTCCAAGGTGTTAAAGCTATCAGGATTTTCTATTTCGAGCATGGGGTGGGGGGGAAATTGTCAAGTCCCGCACTGCTTCCTAGCAAGCCTTTCCAAAAAGATGTTGGAAACAGTTTGAGAATCTACACGGAATGAAAAAAGGTCAAAAGGAAGAGCTAGCAAAGAAAGAGGTGTGAGAAATAAAAAAAAAATAAGGAAAAACGAGCAATTCAAGTTAGACCATACAAAGAATATTATAAGCTGCACCAAAAGGTTTTTCAGCCATATAAGAATAGAACCAGGGGAAAAGCAGCAGGATCACCATTCAATGAAGGTAGGGCAGAAATGTCAGATAATTTTCTTTTTAAACTGAAATTAATGCTCTGACTCGGTTTTCAGTGAAGAGGAGCTGGCTGGCCACGGACAGGTCAGCGAGTTTATGGGAACAGACTGATGATGGAAACAAAACTCAGAATGACTTAAGGCACCTAAAGCAGAGTAAGCAGGTGGTATCCATCCCAGAACCATAATACAGTGAGCACACAACATTACACCTGAACCTGTGAAGATTTCTTACAAAACCCCTTGTCAGAGTAATTTACATTTTGACAGGAGAATAACAACTTAGTAACTATATTTAAGAGCCAATGAAAAAAATATTATCCCACCAGTTTGATCTCAATAGCACGCAAAACTGTAGAACAAATTTTAAAGGTGCAGAGAGGGTTGAATTTTCCACCCCTTTCCAGCACGGAATTACTGAAGATGTTTCATTCCCAATTAAGTCAAAAGTTAAAAATCCATCTTTTCCTCAAGGAAAAGAACTGAGTTGCAAGAGAAACGGAACGTATTGCCCCTTCCGTACTTTGGTGGGGTATGTAGTACTGTGCCACATGGAAAATTTTCAGGAGAATTGGAGATAATTCTTTACAGTGAGTTAAAAAAAGCAAGTAGGAAAATCGCTAAGGTAAGAAAACATCCAAACACCAGAGAGGTGCTAACAGACTTCTTAACCGATTTACCTTAGAGCTCAGTTCAGCATAGATTCCTATTTAAGCCTTTCCTGCAGAAACTTGAAAGCTCCCAAAGCCATTTGTAGATGACATACCATTGGGAAGCACGTCCATGTACCACAGAGGATTATAATGGCATACAGGAAGGGCTGCACAAATCTTGTAATGCAGAGTGTCAGAAATGAAATGGAATTCAATAATGAACAGGACACTTGGGGAGTTCATCCATTAGAAACAGCGACACGAGGAAAAGCTTAGGTCTATTAGTTGATCTGAAAGGAACTATGAGCCATCAGTATTAACTGGCTGTGAAATAAGCAAAGCCCGGGATGTATTATGCCTGACAACACAAACTGGCTGATGGACCTCACATGCTGGGAGTAGTGAGGCAGACATCAGGAGTCAGTGAAACTAAAGGGCCATGTCAATTTAAGCACAATAGAAACAAATTAGCCACGAATATGCGCAGGCCAGAAGTTGGATACGGGTTTCCAAGAAAAGGGTAACAGTCGATAGGAGATTACACTCAGACAACTTCCAATTTAAGATTTATAAACACACACTCCATAGTCTAGCAGAGAGCTGAACTCGCTCATCAAGAAGGTCCCTTTCAGTCATATGGTCCATCTTATTTTGAAGAAATAAAGACAAAGCTCGCAGAAAAAGTTATCTTTTGTGAGATCAGCGAGCAGAGCTGGGAAACAAACACCACATTTAGAGGAACACAGACCCTTCAAGCTTCTCTTACGCACGGCATCAAGCTATGCTCACAGTCTGCAAAATATCATATGTCAGAGTGACAAATAAGGCAATGAAGATAACCCAATGAATCCATTAGTCATCTTAATAGTCTAAGAGAATCCAATAGTATTAAAGTAACCCTGCCATTTAAACATCCCACATGGAAATCTCCTTTATTTCTACTTGTTCTGACTGAGTTTTCTTGTTTAGTTTCCATAAATACTTAAAAATGTGGCTTCCGGATACCACAGAAAAAAATAATAGAATTCATCGAGGGACATATCACACTGAAATAATGAAAATCCTGATGATTTCAACAGGCATTTGCGTACATTGCTTTTGCATTGGAAGAGCTCTCCTGCCTTCAAATTAGACAGAACTGTCCCAGAAGAGGCCAGTCGAGAATGTAACTCATGGAATCATTTTGATCTCTAAGTTAAAATAGTCATAGTTACACCATTGCAACGGTCTTTAACAGCAAACACCCCAGAGACAGACAGATACAAACACTTGGAAAAATAGGACAATATCAGCAAGACACCTCACCTCTCTTGCTTAATCCAAAACACAAGTGTCTCAGGTAGATGCCTAGGTTATTGCAATAGCTACTTCACAACTGTCATTGATGCAGTTGCTCCTTAATTTCCCAGTTATCATTAAGGACATTTTTAAAAATCATTTTATGAAACATAGCCTTTGTAAAACAGCAGTAAAACATGGGACGGAAATTGAAGTGGCACAAGGAAACTCAGAGAGTTTGCTGTAGCAATGCCATATGCGAAGACAGGTTCTTGCTCTGGTACTCCAGCAGTACTTGAGCACAACATGACAGTAGCCTCATTTGAGCATTCTCCCATTTTCTGTTCATTTAAACCAGATATTGTTGAACCCCTTTTAGAAAGGTAGGTAGAGATTTCGAAACAAGTCACTGGAACAAGATTTGGTCTCAGTAAGTTTTGAAGCTCACTCACAACTAAAAACGTTCAAATATCACAAGGCACGAAAAAGGAAGTCGGAGATCAACAAATGCAGAACAAACATCACTTCATGGTATTTCAACTCTCACTATTTTCACCAATTCTAGCTCCTTCCATTTTTTTCTCTGCTTCCTCCTTTGGTTAAGATATACAGAGGAAAGAAATGTACTAACCATCCGATGCATAAGAAGAATTACGGTATAATGGGAGAAGGAGCTTACACATATCCTCACAGCAAAGATACTAAAATAGGATTAACAGGTATTTTTTTAATGGAGAATAATCCCTACAATGTAACGTGCACCAAACCAGGCATATACCCTCTAGAACGTAAACGAACTCCTAACAAGTTGCTTCCACACCAACAGCTTGCAACAACCACCCGAGTCCTTTGCAGACCGGAAGGATATATACGGAAGGAACTTCCCACAGATCGTGAACACCCTCGATAGAGGGCTTTTTTAAAGAGGAAATTCTAAAATCAGCTCTTAAATACAGTCACTACTGCTTCTAACGGCCTCAGGAACCTAAAGTAATCTCAGTAACACTAAAGGGAAAAACATCCTGATGAACGGTCTACTTTGCACGTTCAACAGCCCTTGTGCCTTGCTGGTTTGATTAAGAGTCATTCCATTTGTGTTTGTCACATTGTGCCAGAGGTGGGAACAACACTGAAAAAAGAACTCAAAGCCACAAGCAAGAATTGTGAGATCATCACGATACAGCAGATGCTCCGAGCTGAGTGATGCACGTGTTTTATATATATAATTTTTGGTGATGGAAAAATATTCACGTTGGCAGCATCTCTTATGGGACAGGAGTACGTGCCACGAAAGGAAGAGAAAACAGTATCCAAATGAAAGCGCCAAGGGAAGCTCAGGCATTATCTAAGCTGGAATTAAGCCAGGATACCAGGTGTCCCTGACACCTGCTCATACCAAGGGCACACAATTTTGAATACACACAAATAGTCAAAACTTTGCCCTACAGCTTAGCCACAAAGACAATATCTCCAAGAGCCCATCATCTCTGGGCACTAGGGCACTGTGGCAGGCTTTAAGCCACCAGCAAGAACAAAACCTATTAAATAAGAGTCACCAATTTTCTGCTGCACAGCATTACTTGACATTTGAATCAGAAAAGACTGTGTGATTTTGCCAAAGGCAAAACTGATCTCTAACTTATTTAATGAACTGGTAAGGTTGTATGTATGCAAGAATTGTCAGCCTGGCTCGGCAGCTTCCCATCTGAGATATGCAGACCCCTGGAGACCCACTCCTCCGGGGTGCCTGCAGAGGGTAAATCAGCAAAGGAAGCCCAGTACTACTGCAGAGAGTGAGTCCATATACTCACTGGAAGCTTTTTAGGGATCCATAAAGACCCAAAGGTTCAAAAACTCTAGTCTGTTAATTAAACTTCTTACATGCCTTTCATAGAACCCTTCATAATCAACAGCTATGTTGCAAACTATCCTCCCATAGATAAAACAGAGTAAAAATATTTGGACAATTCTCTCTTAGAAATACAATGAATTATAAATAGACTGGTAAGTTATTTATTGGAAGCATGGGAAGAAAGCCCACTTATTTCTGAAAACATGACGAAGTTTCTCCATGACTGCCTGCACTTTTATCAGTCCTGGGACATCTCACCGTTCACTATTCAGCATTGTGCTCACGAAACTGAATTTCCACATAGCACTCTTTTTAGGACTCACAACTGGTTCAGAATTCATCCACCCGGATTAAAGATGTCTGGAGATTTTTTGCTTTGCTTTGCTTTTCTTAGAAAGAGACTGGGAGAAATTAGATCAAAACAGGCAAAGACAGAAAACTACATCCATCACAGCACGCAAAAACTAACCACGTCAAAATTATGTGTAGTTTCTCAAGGAAGGTGAGGTGATGTACACACCAGTCTGAGCAGCTCAGTTAAGCTGTCAGTTAAGTCAGAGGTTGAGGATAAATGAGCTTCTGTAATGAATTAACATGCAAAGGCAGGCAATATGAGAACATTGTTCTGCACCACCCAAATCCTGTGCTCTCTGACATCCCTTGTTCTGTGACTACATCATTTGAACAAGAAGCTGCGATGCAGAGTAGATGGCAACATTTTATATCCATAATTATGTCCTCTGCATCTCTACCAGACACAATCAAGATGTTTGTCCTCCTGTTTCAAAGCCAGGAAGACGGTTCCCTTACTTCCCTCTACCACTATGCTACAGTAGGGATTTTTAAAATAGAAATAATAATTAGATTTTAACTTCATTCGAAGAGGATTTTTAACTGTAGATCATTTACTGTATATTTTTGAACAGTCATAATGACTATGATATTGTTAGATGTGACAGGCTCCTAGAGACTAACCAGAGAGCACGAGCCATAGCAGAGTCTGAAAAAGCCAGAACCTTTTGTGTTACTCCTCTACCAACGAGCTAAGCAGCTCTAAAAACTACCACTCCTTCTCCCTGCCAGCCAAAGAAGTGCACAACAGCAGCTGGCAAGCAAGAAGAAAGG
This sequence comes from Eurypyga helias, assembly GCF_000690775.1. Taxonomy (NCBI): domain Eukaryota; kingdom Metazoa; phylum Chordata; class Aves; order Eurypygiformes; family Eurypygidae; genus Eurypyga; species Eurypyga helias. The sequence continues at coordinate 3,817 of NW_010262279.1, read as the reverse complement.
CATAAAAGGAAAGGTGATGAGATCACGAGCTAATAGGAGAGAGAACATGCTGCTGCCCGTGACTCTACGGAAGCTCCGCATAGGAGCGGAGGGCACCTGTGAACAGCTATACTGGTAAACAAATTACCACTGAACCTGGATGCTTTGCAGGAGTATTTCCAGAAAATAAACAGATCCATAAAAGATTCTTTCCTTGTGTACAGACTTTGACATTCTTGAAGGAATTCATCTTGCTGGCTCTAAATGGCTCTAAAGTCACATCTGAATTGGTGACAAATGTATCAAGAAATAATGATTGTTTCCTCTTTTTCATTTGATTTTCTACAGACAGGGCTGGCTATCCCATTACCAGCCTGTGCCACCCCAGAAATTTCATTTACGTGCATTGGAAAATAAAAATCAACTTCAGAGTCCCCATCCTCCCATGTATCATCATCAAGAGCTTAAAATCAACTCAACCAACAGCCACTGTGCTAGCTGAGCCAGACCTGCTCCCCTCCCTCTGCTCTCCAGCCACCCCTGTCGAACACAGACTCAGGGTCAGGATCCTGAAAAGGATCTGGAGACCCTTTCTGCTTCCCAGACAGTAGCAACAACAGAGCAGGGGAATGCTCCAACCTTCTCTGTGGTCAAAGTGATGAAAACTCAAATAGCAAGACTGAAAAAAGGAAATTTGACATGTCTAGTGGTTCTTATTATGGAGAAGCAGATAAATAGCACTCAGCAAGTAAATTATTCAGTAAATTCCAGTAAGTTTTTTTTTCCCCCACAGCTATTGTGACCGACTGAATAGCTGTGCAAATATTTCCAGAACGATGACAACATTCATCACACTAGAGTTTCAAAATGCAGCCTATCTGATCTGCCAGCTGAAAACATCCTACGAGTAAAATTCTGCAAGCAACAGACAACTAGCTTGGAAATGTGTAAACCCCCTTTCAGCGCTCTCTCTCTGCTTGAAAAATGCCCTTCTGTATGATTTAAACCTCAAACAGCTTCAATAAACTCCGAATACATCTTTCCCAAAACACAAATGCCATTTTGACCATGAAGGTAATCTCCTCTCACTGCCTATTTTAGGGTGAGATCTGATGTGATCTATTAGACAGCACAGGTCTAACAACAGGAAGTCATTAAATCTTGATAATCTATTTAAATAGGAAACACTAAGTGAGGAGACCAGACAAACCAGGCGGGACAGCTGTCAACTGAGCAATTAATTGTCTGGTGGAGAATTCTGATTGCCTGATGTGGCTGTCAGCAGGCAACTCATGCCTTAAAAAAAAAATCACTTAGCAATAGAGAAGTTGATGCAGAAAAGCATTTTTACATTTCGGACTAATTACTCATGTGCTCAAGACTGATGATAAATTGTTTCAGAATCCTGTTGGCTCCCTAAATGTTGTCTTATGCTCATGCAGCCCTGGAGAAGCATGCTTTAAAACACGTGGGCACACAAGGTTAACTAAGCTACTGGAGTAGGTTGAAGAAGCAGCCTCCAAGCCTGGGAAGGAACACACGGAGATCCTGCCTTTGTGAAGAGGCAGCAGAGCTTTTCCAAGTGCTCCAAGCCCCTTAGATAAACAGAAACTTAAACTTCTTGGGTCCGAGCATGCAATGCAACCAAAAGGAAGAGCAGCGCCAGAGGCAGCTCTCCTGTGCCAGCTGGGAGCATCCACACTTCAGGCACCTACTTCACACATTGCACAAGCTCTTACAAGTACTTGCGCAGTCTGTGCATGCTGCTTTGCTTGTTTTCTGGTTCTAAAGTACCTGGTTTTCAAAAAGTAATCCAGAGAATAACAGGTTTTTTCTTCCTGCCTGTATACGAACTAGGTCACTTCCAGCCTTTCTTGTTTTTGTGAACAGGTTTATTCCTGATGTAGCTTATCTTTGTCACCTTCTACCTATTACACACTTTTACCCCTAGTTAACTACCCTCTAGAACTCCTCCTCTGAACATATTTTGGCTGTGATAAATATATAAAAATAAATTATCAGATTTCTATACCTGTACCAGCCAGATCCCATCTTTTGTGTCTTCTACAAGCTCATAGAAGTGCATTTCACCACTGAAGTTGGTACTGGAAACTGATTCAGAGGCCTCTTCCTCCTTGAGAGCAGAATAAAGCTCTCCTTCCATGAGGTCTCCTGAAAAAGAGACAATTGCAGAAAATTCAATTAAAATGACATGAGACATATCATAAATTCTATTAAAGGTTTAACTAACTCTGTTTTACAGGGTGCTCAAAGAAACTTTTGAGTACGGAGGTAGCTAAACTTCAAAGTGACTTGAGTTCTATCGTAGTGCTTCAGCTGTCAGACTCTGGAAGACACCAACACTGTGCTTCTGATTACACACGCAACTGAGCGCCCAAAAAGAAGGAATGAAACACTCTCCCTGAAAAGAACAATATCCAGTGCCTGACAGCAATTTTAATTCACATATCTTTGCTTTCATTTCACAGCAGAGTAATTTTGTGGCAAGCGACATCCTAACGCTGATAAATCAATCAGACTGCCAAAATTTCAGTCGATAATTCTGTACCCGAAAATAGTGTCAACCGTCCCGCTGCAAGTAAAAATCTCAGGTAGAATAATTTAGCTGTTGGCTCCTGTTTGCAGAGTTGGAAAAAGCCCCCATGAACTTCAATCCCAGCAACGTGAGGAGCTCGCAGTAAAATCATCCAATGGTGCTTCCCCTGTAAACTCACTTCCTTCTCATGTTTTGTTTCACAATGGCTACAAACGCTCTTAATGACAATTAGCATTCTAGTAACTAATCTCTTAACTTGAAGAAATTAAGTCTTGTCCAAAAGGGCTGTTTCCTTCAAAATATAAAATAAACCAAGTGTTAACAGCTTGGAAACCCTTCCCAAAAATATTCACAGAATTTAGAAAAAATAAAAAAATAAAACAGGAAAGACGCTGCAAAGCCTGTTGGTATGAGAAGTGTTCCCATGACGTTTGATCAGTTAATACAGCCTGTTTGGAGTTAAACACTTCCCTGCAGCATTTGCAACCCAAACACCATGACATCATGGAAGTACCTGACAGCCAAGGAGTGAAAGTGATGGGAAAGAGAGTGAAATCCCCCACTGCTTTTTGCCGTTGGGGCAAAGCCAATAAACAACATAAATAAACAATGAACAATAAAAGCAAATTAGATTTAGATGGCCAGCATTAATATCAATTATTTACAGGGAGTTAGCATTTTTAAGGTTACCGCACTCACTGCATTCATCCAAATCCTCTTTTTCTGTTCCGACGCTGGAGCCTCTCACCGCGTACCCCGATCGCTGGGATCTGCAGCCCTTCGACCATCGATCTAAAAGCAGCTACTCACATTTTCCAGCTTGGCTGGCACCACAGCCATTACATCAGCCCCATCTCCCAGCCCTGGGGGCCAGCGGCCTCCGACCACTCC
>NW_010262279.1:0-282 GCF_000690775.1 Eurypyga helias | reverse complement strand
CCCCCCAAACGCCCACCTCCTTCACCTGGCCTTACTTACTTCCAAAACGCTCCCCGGCCTTTTTCCATACGTAGGATCTACTGCTGTAAAACCACCGCATCCCTCGGCACTCATCCCTCCTCCCACGTCGGTAGCGATACCTGCCCCAGAAGCCGCCAGCGGGTAGGGAATACTGGGAATACCGGGAGAGCAGCCGGCCCCGGCAGCGAACACCAAGCGCTGCAGAGACTCGGGTCCTCTCCTCCCCGCTTTCCTCAGCAGACGACGCCGGCGCTCATCGGT
>NW_010262278.1:0-20509 GCF_000690775.1 Eurypyga helias | reverse complement strand
AAGTCCTTTTCCTCGGAGCTGCTACTCCGAGGAAAGTAGCACCAGTGTTTACTGGTGTTTGAAATCACCAGAAATATTAGAATTCCAGGCCGTGCCATACAAGCCGCTACTTGACAAGCAAGGAGAACTGGGCATCTGAAATTGGGACTTCATAACAGTAGAGAAGCAAATCTTTGAGGAGGTAACATGGGTGAAGCATGTGTGTGTATGGAGCTGAAATTCTTGCTAAGTTGTTAGAGGAAAAACTATTGCTTTTAGAAGTTCAGCGCAGTGACTTGCTTCTTATGCCTTTTTGTTTCTCAGATACTTGTGTGTCTCATAAATTCACTTTTGCTTTGAAAATCATATTCTTTTGAAAATAGTTTTGAAGGAAACACTTCAAAACTTTAAAGAAATAATTTATTTCAGTAGCAGAACACAGGAAAAATGGCTGCTACTAGGAGGCAGCTGTACAAGGTACGCTGCGTGAGCAGAACTGAGAGCCACCAGATGAAAACTGTTATTTGAAGCTGTTATTTGAAGGCTGCCTGCAACCTGAGCATCTCAGGCTGTGCGACACGGCCAGGTTTCGTAAGCCAGGTAGTGTTGGGTTGGTACTCAGACTGTGAGTCTGGAAACAAAACCTGGGACTTGGCAAGAAGCGTGTTCCCTCTACCTCACTGCTGTCAGTACGTGAGCACGGATTTCATTTTGTTGCTGCTGGGAGCAGAGGGGTTGGCTGGACCAGTGACGACGGAGCAGCACAGTCGTGTGATGGGCTGCAGGGTTGCCTTCTAGGTCAGCCAAACTGAGGGACAGGTGTGTGCTCTTTCCAAAATTTGTTCTTCTGATCTAGCTCTAAAAGGCTGGATGTGAGAGAGACTTGTTGGTGATCAAAGGAAATACAGATTTCTCCCCAGCCACAAAAAGTCTCTAGTAAAAATAAAAAAGGGAGATGAGTCAGGCAGCTCTACGTCTATCTCTGATACTGGGTTTTTTTTCAAATGTGAATACACTAGAAAATGAAGTGGCTCCAGTTCCAACTGTGGTTTCATGAGGCAGTAAATCTATTTGGGGGCTCTCACTGCTGCGGTAAGGCTTCACAGCCCTGTGGTGAACAACACTGTTCTGGCATAAAATCATTATGCGGGCTCAATTTCAAAAAAATTGTCGTATTAGGTGTTACGTATCTGAACCTCACTAAATTTATGTGAGATTAGAGTCTGTCTGCTATAGTATAGCTAGCTTAAAGCCAATATAAACTTTGTATGGGACATTTTGGTGCCTTCAGATTAAATTAAGTCATGAGTCCATTGGAATCCCAGTCCAGTTTATACTGTTGATGGATGCAGACATTCACGAAACCTTTCTAGTCATCGTTGTGTGGTCATAGGCATGGTTTGGAGAGTCACTAAGGTCCGGGAAGCGAAGGCACGCCCTTTGGAAGATGCTGAAAATTACCTAGTTCATGCTTATAACTCGAACTGTGATTTTTATCAACTGAATGAGGTAGGGTTCAGCGGAAAGAAATGCGTTAATCATCAAATTGTAAAAAATACATGCAAGGAAGAGTAAATTAATGAAAAACTGTATGAACAATCTTAGTCCTAGAGTTTTGTGATTTTTTTTTTTTGAATGTCTGCACTGTCAGCCTTAAAAAAAGATTTTTAAGGTTATCTTTATGTGCAGAGCTTTATTACATTAGTTCCCAGATACTAAATGGTCTAACTGGTGACTCAGAGAGCTTATCTTTCCAAAAATGTACATGCGATAGGGATGGCTGAATAAAAATTGTTTTGTGTGCTGGAGGAAATGCTTTGCAAGCTTCAAATACACTTCTCCAATACTTGTTTCTCCCTCTATCTTTAATGTCATGGCATGCTCTGTAGCAAAGCTTGTTTATATGTAAATAGTTCCCTGATGGAGAAGTCAGCTTAGTCCAGAATATGCAGCGGCATTCCCAGGGCTTGCAGGATTTACAAGGCTGGTAAAATCTCTTATCGTGATATGCTGCAGATAGGTTCATTTGAGTGGTATATTTGTAATATTTAGATCCTTGGAAATGTAATTGAGAGGGTAGTTCACTGGGTAAATTGTTCCTTTATTAGGGAGGTTTTTCTGGAGGGTATCCCAATGTGCAACAAGATTGGTGTGTTTATTACCACATCGCTTTATATTTAACAAGATGTTAGCTGGTTGTCCTTAAATTTTGGTTGAGTATAGAGCAAAGCCTATGTGTGGCTGATCTTATTTCTTTTATTTTCACATAGTGTGCATAATCCACTTTCAACTTCGTTTCTTCCTCAATTATTGTCTGTCGGGAGAGATGTGACTATACCGGTGAGATTGAAAATCATATTTTCTATGGCTGAGTACCGCCGTGTATTCGGTGTGTGTGAAATGAACACGGTAGCAAAACAGAGGCAGCTGAGGTAAAATGTTTCAGTGGTATTGGGAATTGAACGTACCATGTAGGCGCGGACATTGGCAGTCCCACGTGTGACGGGGTTGACTTGGTCCACCTAACGGGAGCGATTACGGAGGACAACGTGCACTCCTGTTGTTTTTATTTGAGCAACCCGTAGCCTAGATTCAGAATTTAGACCATTATATGTGGATTTAATGGTTCATGGTTATAACTTGAACTGTGGTTTTTATGAACTGAATGAGGCGGGGCTCAGCAGAAAGAAATGCACTAATCATTAAATTGTAAGAAATATATGGAAATCTTAATTCTGGAGTTTTGTGATTTTTTGAATGTCTGCATTGGCAGCACAGTGTGACATCTAGGTTGTGGTGAAAAGTGTTTTCTATCAGCTTTTTTGCAGGGTAAAATGTATTTATTTACTAGTTTCCTTCTTAATATAAGTAATTAGAAACAGAGTGGGAAAATGCCTTTTTTTGGCTTAAAATACAAAAGATGGACCCTCCTGCCTTTCAAGAAGTGAGGTAAATGATTTTGCAGTAGAAAAACATTGAAGTTGTGCTGTAACTTGAATTATTAATTGGAATTAATATTTCTTCCAGTGCTAAAGTAGATTTGGATATTGGAGATGATACTGAGAAAAAGAATATTAATTTCAGCTTTGTATACAACCATCTATTAAATCTGTGCTAATGTACATCGGTCTCTTTTGGTAGTAGTTATTCCATGACAATGAGGAAATACAGTGAAACTATTGGCCATTACTTTTTGGATGTAATTAACCTCTTGAGAATTAACTTAAAATAATCAGAAGCTGCTAATTACCTTAGTTAGAGTTTGTGGGTTTTTTTCATGGAAATTGGTAGCACAGCAAATGTTAACCTGTCCTTGGAGGTACTTTAGAATGGCTCAGGAGTTTGCCATGCTGGGTAAATTTGGCCAGCTGTCACATTTGGAAAGCTGCAGGGGAAGCATTGGGCTGGCCCACAGGCACTTAGGGCTCAGCTTTGAAGGTAACGGTTAACAGAAAGGACAAAAAAAGCCCAAAGACTTCCTCCCATCAATGGCAGGAGAGAAAAGCCTACTTTTATGGACTGATCCATAAGCTTTTATGCACAAGCAGGCTTCCAGGCTCATTCTTTGTATAACCAACATGGACAAAAACATACCAAACACCCTAGGAAATTCAAACTGGTCTGCAATAACCACGTTCATAAAGAATTTTGGCAACTTCTGTTGCGCAATGCAATAGTTAGCTGTATTTGTGTACCTCCAGGAGTGAGATGGTCAAAACATGAGTTAACAGGTGCACGTGCAGTGCGATTTGCAGGTTCTTAAAAGTATTAAAATACTCTGGTTTGCTGAATTTCACAGTAATTAATGATGTTCTGAGAGAATGAATGCTTACACTAGGTAAAAAGGAAATGTGATGTAGTTCCTACTGAAGCTTGCATGAGAAAACAAGTAAAACTGAAACAAATCCTCTTATCCCTTACATCCCTCTAATACAGAAGAGGTGTCTATTGCTTTCTGGAAATTTCCTCAAAAGCTCGAAGTTGGGGGTGGACTGCCTTCCCCCTTCTCCTCTTACTTGTCCACCCATGTAGCAAGGTAAATTATTTTACAGGAGGGATGTGCTACTGTTTTATGAAGTAGGCTTACTACTTGTTTGTTCTTGGAGGTTTTGTATTAAGATAAAATACTGAATAAATTTAAGGTGTATATGATTGCAGCCAAATGCTCTTTGACTCTGTAAAACTGACAACTGCTCTTAGAAAGTAAGACATATCCTTATGGGCTTTTCCGTTCTCTGTGCCATCATCCCCCAATTTTCCTTACTTGGGAATAATATTAAAATGCCCAGACAAGGCTTTTCTGTGAATGGCAATGTGTTACAGGTGTCCTGTAACTGACCCTTCACTACTCTGAAAGATGGTACAGCCATGTCCCAGAAACTGTCAGGGCTCTGGACCTCATGAAGGAGTATTGTAGCTGCAGAGAGGGATATAGAAGGGTCTACCACTTGCCAGATCACATAAATGTTTTTTCTTGGACCCGTGTTATGGAGTTGGCCACTTTTTCTTCCATACCATAACGCTAGACTTATGGCTATACTTGTTCCAATACAGTAAAACTTATTAGTGTTGGCGTTAATTATGGGTGAAATGGCAGCCAAAATCCTGAATTAAATTAAAGTGGGTTTAGCTTAATCTGTATATTTTCATGTTCTGCTTTTTAACCCATAAGGAATTTATGGGTTGTCTTTACTGATCCCAGCAGCTGAAGACCCCAAATCAGTCACAGCTGATGCTTTTTTTTAGTGCTGGTGTATTTAAGACTGCTACTTAGAGACCAGGAGCCCAGTGAAGAGGTAATGTTAGCTGTCACGATTTGAAGTAGGCTCAGCATAACACCAGTTTACATTTTGTCAAGTTTTTGATGCTGATGTAAAAGGAAAAAAACTTCAAGGAATTACTTGAAGGAGAGAAATGAGACAACTTTGTGCCTCGTTTGTGGTTCTTTGTTGGTAGTCGACTGAATTACCCCAAATATACTCTCTGTACAGCTTACAACACAGTATTTTGATACAGCATTAATCAGTGTGCCACTGTTTTGAGTGGTGCTTACTGTCATAATGTTTATAAAATAAAATCTTTTCTTCTTGAGACGAAAAGCCAAAGACCTTTACTGGCGTTCTCTGTCCTGTGGCCACAGGAACAAGCAAGCTAAAGCCAGGGTTGCTGTTACAGTGCTCCAGATGCCAGGGAAAACAATGCCTGAACTTGCTTGTGGTGTGTGGGGCTAACAAAGATTAGGGATCAGCGCCCCGTAGCGTGTAGTGTTCAAGCTATTTCTCTCACTTACCATTAGAACAGGTCAAAATTTAACTGAAATGTTATGTGTATTGGCCTATTTTCTGTTCGCTTTCGCTTGTGCTTAGTGTTGCTATTTTTGCTCAGCTCTACCTATCTGTCCCGGGCAGTGTGTGCCCCCCTCACTGAGCTGTCTTGAGTGTCTTTTCTGGCAGCCCCAGAGACAGTTTGCTGCTTTATTTCTGGCACTGAGTAGACTAGGAAGGTTTATGTTGCAATGACAACCTCCCTTTCATTACCAGGTATTGCTGAGAAAATAAGCATCATTGTTTATTGACAATAGACCCCCCCAAAAAAAATCACGAGATAGAGAAGTTAATAGTCTTTGGATGTTATGGATTAAAAATCAAATAGCAGATGAGGAATAAATACAAAGAATAAAAAGTCCATTCTCTTGATGGAAGAGGTTTACAGTAGTAGTAGGGGAGCAGTGTCAGGACCAGTTTTGTTCCATATGTTTAACGGCATTTCCAGCAGTGCTGTAGAGGGGCCATCATTTGCTGATGACTCAGAGTGACTGACATTATATATAAACTTCAAAGACTTTAGATAAAAATTGCAGAATCCACAGTGGAATCATGTAAATGACTAAAACAAGGATGGGTTCTTAATTAGTTGTAATTCCTTGGGGAAAAATTTTCTGAAAGTGTTTTTAGATGACTCCTTGAAAACAGTGCTGGATGGAAAGGCAAATAAAATTCTTAGCTCTTAAGACATGACCAGGATGATATTTTTTTAGTGGTGTGGATGATGTGAATGCTGCTATCAGGTGTACACTGAGTTTAAAGAAAGGAATAGTAAAGATCTGTCAAATATTTAAAATGTTATGACAATCACTGTATTCAGTATGTTAATGAAAGGAGCGTCTAAAACATACCTCTTACACATGTTTATCTTGTCATAAAGCAAGAGGGCTGTAACAACATAAGGCGATGTAGTATTTTACTTGCCCGATTCAGAGAGTAATTTGCTGTGCAGGGATGAAGCCCATAAAGCTTCCCACAGCAGCACGTTAGGAAGAAACAATCAAGGTCAAGGAGACAAAATCTTCAAGGGGAATTGAGAAGGAATCTTTGTGGCTGGAGGTAAATCCAACAAGGATATGGAGGGTTGGTGGACCCTTTTATGATTAGCACTGATGATACATGTTCCTTGCTCATGCCATGGGGAAGCAAGAGCATGTTGCACAGGTGTTCCCATGCCTGCTTTCTGCTTTCCAGGTGAGGGTTGCGAAAAAAGACATCCATGGCAGAAAATGGGATAGAAGACTTGTTCTCCAAAACCCTGTGTCTTGGGCAGGGCAGAGGAGGCTGGAGGAATGCTTCTGGGTGATGGAGACATTTCTTGCCCTTGCAAAAAGGCACTGCAACAGTCCTGTGCCTCTTTTAGAGGTCCTTTTTAAGCTGTTTCTGGTTCTGTGAAGCCTTGGTTAAAGGGTCGAGGAGACCTTCAGTGAGTAGGAAGAGTCTTGTGTCACTGGGGAGGGAGGGTACCATGAGCATTAGGTGGTGTCCAGCCAAGGTGTGCCGTTCTCCTTGACTGTTGGTGGCATGCCAACAGCTCCACGAGCTGCGTGTGCCTGAGGCAGCAGTGGGTCAATGATCCATGCCTAATTTGCTGCTTTAGTGGCCCTCCTTCTATTTGCAATTATTGATGTTCTGATACAATTCATTTTCATAGATTTCAGCCTGAAAAAAACAACCAACCAAAAAGCCTTCTCTTACCAGCTTGTCCATAATTTTCTCCATAGTTATGCAGAAAGTTTGCTGAAGGATGAACAAATGAAATGGCCACACTGGGTCAGACCAAATGCCTGTCTCATTGTGAGAGCTGCTGTTCCCCGAGGGGTGTAAGGACAGGGCAAGCATTTACTGGCAGTTGCCAGAACTCTTTCCTAGCCCTGGCTTATCATCACTCAGGGAATTTATGATCCACAGGTTTTGTCCTCATACTTTAAATCCCTCACTGGCGGCTTCTTAGATGAATTTGTAATATTGATTTTCAACTCCCATAAGCTTTTTTCCTTTGTGTTACCCATTCTGCTTTACGTGAAGAAACCTCTCCTTTTGTTTGTTTTGAACTTGCAACATGCTGGTGTCATATGATATCCCCTATTTTTTTGTCCACCTGCAAGTTTGATTTGAAGAAAGCTCTTATTGTTGTAACCTAATGTACTGTCACTGTGTGGCGCCGTATGAGAACACAGTTTTATTGTGTTGGTCATTTCATTGTAGAGCTTTGCTGATGTGTAAAGGGAACAATGCATACACTTTAGCTGAAGAGGTTGTTTTGTTGGGGTGTTTTTTGTTTTTAACTTCAGCTGTTTGTTTTTTTAATATCAAATTAGAGTCTTGATAATCTGTTAAGTTTAATGTAGTGTTACTTAGTGCTATATTGCAAATGATTTAGCATTTTAATTCAAGTCTACAATGTGATTATTATCCAAATATATTTCTTCTCTCACAACTGGGTAAGTCTTGAGTATAATAGTAATTTTGGAATATTACTTTGTTCTTGAACTGATGGTTAATAATGTCAGCTTTTAGAGTAATAAGCACTTTGTGGATTTGTCTCCATCTGCTGGAAAAATACTCAGAAGGACCTACACTTTTTGCCCATGTAAAATCTAATCTTTGGTAGCTAATGTGGCAACAGTTTAGAAAACATGGGTGGCAGGTCTGTCAGATGTGGTGTTGGATGAATGAGTCCTGGGTGGGGAGAGTAGGGTTTGAGGGGAACGAGGCAGAGAGGCACAAAAGGGACAGGCAGACCCTCTTTCCAAAGCAGAATGTGCAAAAGGTCAGCGAAAGCGTGGCAATGCCTATACAAACAACAATAAAATCCCTTAAGTAGTTAAAGGAACATTTAGAGGCCTGGCAAAACAGATGGTGCATAAGTTAAAACTGTACAGGAGCAACTTACCTTCTGCGGCAATTTCAGCAAGACTGTTATTTCTGTGGTTGTTACTCTCATTCAATCACCAGATGCAATTACTACAGCAAACCTTCTGTCATATTGCACACGTTTTCACACTTGTCAGAGGAAAAGTCATAGATTAAACAATATGGTTTAAAGTACTGTTTAGTTATGAATTTCATAACTGTATTTTAACGCAAGACAGAAATGTTCTGTTGAGGCAGATCTCAAAAGAACAAGAAGCAGGGGAATATGCCCAGGAATTAAAACAAGTATCATTGGCCGTACAGATCCCATTAGCACAAATGGAAATTTCTCCGTGTTAATGCCTTTGCATCAGTCTGAAAACACAAGCAATTAGCGCCCCGTTTTGGAGTCACTGCATGTACAGAACTCTCGCTGAACGCAATGGGAGCTTGGAGAAAAGACAAAAAGAACTGGGGCCTTAATACTAACATTTGCCTTTCTTTTATATAGTCCTTACCATAGCACATGCTACCCAGCCTTTCCCTTATTTCTTAATTCTCTTCAAAGTGTTTGAAAACAAGAACTTGTAAAACCGGTTTCTTAAACCTTTGCCATCCAGGGATGCAAGTTCTTAATTTCATTCATTTTCCTCACTGCTTTTGTGGTTCTGCCCCCCCTGCCCTGCGTGCTGTATTTGCTCTCTAGGACGGGTATCTATTTGGCATACATAGCTGTTAGATGTATATATATGCTGCTTTTGCCTCTCATGCTAAATGGTTTACATGAATGATAAATTATTAGTAATGCAAGTGGTTGTTCCTTATAATGTTCCTTGAATAATAATGCATCTCTGGTGTTGACCTTTTCATGTCTGTCTCTCCTTTAAGGAAAAAAAAAATCAAAGCAACAACACAAGGATCTAAATATGCTTATTTTTAAAAAATGAAAGAGGCATCTGGGAGTAACTCAACCAGAAAAGACAGGGAAATCAAAGCAGTAGCTATGTTTTCTGTTTCGTTTTGATTACTCTGTGCAGTTTTCTTCATTTGGAAAAGACGTATAAAAAGATAATTTTTTTTGCCTTTTCTCCACTTTTGCTGCTTCTATTTTAAAATTATACATAGTTATTTCCATACAAAACCTTTGAAACTAGGAAGACTTTGACAAGGCACTGTTACTTGAATCCAATACAAAAATCTGTCTGGATCATTATATTAAACAGGGGGACATAGAAAATTAAAGCTGCTCTTCCATTTAAAACTGTTAACCATGTATTTTTGCCACAGCACCTGTCAAGAGAAAGAATAACTGCCTGTAAAGGAATGAAAGCTGGAAGAACATAGAGGAAATATATATATTTTTTTATCAGCTTTTTCCCCCCATGTGTGATGGCCATTCCTGCATTGACGATGAAGTTTTATTGAGACGTATCCTGACACGTTTACAAATACCAAGTGAAGTATTATGCAGTTTCATTCAACTTGGTAGAAACACTGTTGGGGTTGCTGAGAATAAGGCAGCATGTCAGAATCTGCAAACATGGACTGGTCTTTCTTCAGGGCCTCTCGTTTTCTGAGTGTCCTGTTGAACACATTGCCATTGATTTTTTTTCCCAAAACTTTGTTTCAAACGTTCTGTTGGTTTCTATTTTCTAAACCAACCCCACTGCACCAGAATTTAGGTATCCAGAATTGTTGACCCGTTTTTGGCAATATTGGTTCAGCTTAACTTGTTTGTTTATTTGTGTCATTGGACAGCAGTTTGAAAAAGGAAAAACAGTAGAGCTAGGATTTGGATTGCAGTTGAAGTTGAGGATTTCTTGCTGCCTGCAATGGCTCTGAATCAAGCCACAGATGGTGACAAGGTTCCTGTCGCTGCTGCTCTCCTTGCACAGACGCTCCAGCAATGCTGAAAGCAAAGCAGGGCCTTAAGAAAACTCATGAGGTGGATCTGAAAGCAGATGTGCCACAGCTGTAAGGGAAGTGATAATACAAGCAGTGAATTCAGAACGGGGTGGATGGCAGCAATCTGTCATCTGAGGGGGGTGGTTGTGGAAGGATGGAAAGGAAAAAGCTGGAGTGCGGTGACAGCAGAGAGCAATTATGAAGGGGAAAAATACTGTATTGAGGGGACTCATGATAACCACAGAAAATTTGTAGAGACTGTGTCTGTGAACAGTAGAAAATAAGTTAAAAAAATACAAATAACCTCCTTGGTCTTTAAAAAGAGCCTGAAGTTGTCTTTATCGTGATTCATGTTACCAGACCTCCTCAACAGAATTACAGTCATGTAATCCACAACTGCTGTTATTTATTCTGGATAAAGAAGGCAATTTTGACTGTGATCTCCCTTGACATTTCCCAGGGTCTACTCCTGTCTCATACCTTTCATCATCATGTACTTCTTGAAGGCAATCAGCAGCTCTCTTACCTCTCTCAGGAAGAAACATGCGTTTCAGTCGCTCACCCTGGACCAGAGTGACACAGACGTTACAAGTGAGGGGAGATCAATTGCATAGCCCTGCTCCTCTTCACCTGGGAGGATCTTTGATGTGTTGACAAGGTTGGAATCCAAATAAGACATTAACCCACTGTACTGCAGTGGCTAAGGTGGCAGGAAGGAAATAAAATAGTGTCTCATCCAACAAGGTATCCTCCCTTTTTCATTTTACATTCTGTGTCAATGGCAGTTGGAACTCTTAGACCTGCATTAAAATTACATATTACTTATATAAATGGGAGCTATAAATATCACAAATAGTAAAACTAAGATTACACTGAGGTTCAGGAGACAGCATGTCTAAAACCTACAAAATTAAGGACATTTAGAGGAAAGCCTCAATATCCACCTGCCCTTAATTTACCTCATTATTCTTGGTTGTCAGAGAATGATCTCAGTATTATGTTAATGTCATTTAATAGCTTTTTCTTGCGAGGTTTGCTCAGATATGAGTCAGACCACAGGAAAGGTACAGTGGTATTTCCTTGGGTGTATTGGTTTAGATGGAGCAGTAAGGACAGGCTATAACCCAGTGCTGAGGGTGAAGCAGTTGCTGTCTCTGCCATCAGTAAATACTTCTGTTGCTGAGTATCTCCTTTAAAATGGGGAGGGAGGGGAGGTGGTGTTCATTAACATAGTCCTGGTGGGTTCTTATTCCTTTTTCTTTTCCTTTTTTATAAATGTAAAGCTAGTATTGATCTGTGGATGTGGCACAATATTGGTTTAGAACAGGTCCCTACATGCTAAATTTGAGCCTGTTAAGAATGCGTTAGTAACTGTAACGACTTGTATGCTGGAAATGCTAATGCTGCATTAGGAATGTCCTTTCCTACCAGCTAGGCTTGCAGTGTCTGTGCCTTCTGAGCACAATGTCTGTCTCAGCATTGACATCGCCCTCGACTACCAGGAGCCTGCGCTCAGATCCGGCAGATCCAATTTTCACAGCTGTGCTCCTAGAAATGAGACCAGTGTACAAACCCAGGATGCTGTGTAGTTCTTAATAAGCCCATTTGAGAAACAGACTGTATTTGCTTGGCCTGGAGGTGCCTGCTCAGTGCTGGCATGTGTGTGTTTCTGTCTGAGGTAGGATTGTGCCAGACAGACCTTTTCCTGGACTGTTTTAAGCTCTCCGTTGCAATCACACCCATGAGTCTGGCTACAGGATGATCTCATGAAGCTGGATAAGTCTGGCCTATCGTTTTTCATTAGAAGTAATTTTGTACTGAATCAATGGAAAAAATACTCCTGTGGTTAGCACTCAAGAGAAAGAGTTCCTGAATATGCTTTCTGTCAAACACGTATGATTTCCTGTGCTCAGGGAGAGATTTGTTTCACCTAAATTTAGCTTAGGTATCTAGCTTCACTCTGTAGTCCATGGCTCTCCACAAAAGCCATTCGTCTGACCTGAAACAGCTGAATTACGCTCTTTATTAACTGTAAAGAGAACCCGAGACCAGAAGTCCAGCCTCGAAATGGCTTAACTGAGTCTGGATCCTAGCTTTCTTCTTAGCTATACACACGTACGATGAGGTCAGTGGGTCATGCAGGATCTTGTGAGTAGAAAGTATGCTGGGGGGGTGAGATTCCTCAACACTGCTGTGGAAATGGCCTCTGAGGCTAAAGAACTGGAATCCCTTAATACAACAGGGTTTTTTTTGAGGTGAGTGAAATTAAAAGGTATTATTAGACTTCTGAAAATAGTCGATATCCTTCATTTTAAAAAGTAATAAGGACTCTATCTGTGTTGTTCTTGTGAAGGAAGTTGCATAATCAAGCTCTTGTTCACAAAATAATTAGGCACTGATCGTTCAGGGGCCCTGGAGGCAAACCTAGCAACTGCTCTGCCGAGGGGCTGATGCAATGTGGGGTGCGTAGGTGAACGGCCCTTTCTCTTTTTGAAAAACGCAGTAATTTCTTGCTTTTTTGGCATGAAGGAGACTCATAACTGTTCTTTTCTCAGGCTAAAAGCAATCGCAGATGTGGTTCAAAATCAGTTTGTCATTCATTTCAAGCCTGTTTTGGCATGGGTTGGTATAGAAAGAAAAAAAAAGTTAAATCTGTTCTGAATTCCCACTGATGTTTTATTCTTTCCTCATCATCATCTGTGTTTTTGCTGCTTAAATTGGTGTTTCAACTGCAATGGCTTCTGAATATCCTGGGCAGATGCTGTCTTATAAACCCAATTATTACATTTCTGTCTATTTTTTTTTTTCTGTGTGAGAGGGACTGAAAACTGGCTGAGCTTCTGGGATTAAAGGCTTGTAGTCAGTGGCACAAAGTCCAGCTGCAGGCCAGTCACTGGTAACATTCCCCAGGGGTCAATGATATTCAAGATCTTCATTAGTGACTTAGATGATGGGGCAGAAAGCACCCCAGGGAGTTTTCAGACAATGCAAAGCTGGGAGGAGTGGCTGATACACCAGATGGTCATTGTGCCTTTCAGAGACACCACAACATGATGGAGAATTGGGCAGAGGGTGTCTCGTGAAGTTCAGTGAAGGGAAATGCAAAGTCCTGCCCCTGGCAAGGAATAGCCCCATCCACTAGTACGTGCTGGGAGGTGACGAGATGAAAAACAGCTCTGTAGAGTCAGCCCTGAGGGTCCCAGTGGTCAACAAGCTGACCAGGAGCCATCCTTGAGGCAAAGCAAGCTGCCAGCCTCCCGGGCTGCATTAGGAAGACTGTCACCAGCAGATCAGGGAGGCGATCCTTCCCCTCTACTCAGCTCTTGGCTCCCCCGTACGAGAGAGACACGGGCATACTGAAGTGCCTCCAGCAAAGGCCCACACAGGTGGTTAAAGTCTTGGACTGCATTTCACAGAAGGAGATGCTGAGAGACTGTTCAGCCTGGCGAACAGAAAGCTCAGTAGCAAGGTGCTATCAATATGTATCAATACCGGATGGGTGGGAGTGAAGATTAATACATCCTCTCAGTGGTGCCCATTGAATGGACAAGAGGCAGTGAGTACAAACTCAAATACAGAAAATCCCATTTAAACATAAGAAACCACTTATTTACTCTGAGGCTGGTCAAACAGCAGAACAGGTTTTGGAGGTCAGAGATTTTGGAGTCGCCATCCTTGACAATAGTCCAGCCTGAATGACCATGGTCCTTGGGGACTAGCTTTAGGTGGCCCTGTTTTGAATGGGTGGATTAGGCTGGGCAGTCTCTAGAGATGTTTTCCAACCTCAGCCATTCTGCCATTGTTTGAAACATATAATTTCATTTCTGAGATTTTTAAAAACATTAATTCAACTGTTAGTCCATAATTCCCCTATAAGCTTTTCAGTCTTCCTACAGGTATGCAAATAGTTTAGAAAAAAGCAGACAAGCAACTGTTTTTATGCTTGGAGAAATCAAATAAATTATTTGATCAATTTTCAGTCCAGGTCTTTACCCAGGCAGTTAATTGAGCTATTATATTTATTTACTGAAAGATAAGGAATTTTAAAACAAAAAACAATTGGTGAGATTACTCAAGTAGTGAATTTTCTGAAGTTAATTCCATACTAAAATGCTCTACTATCTTCCAAAGTTCATTGTAGCATCTGGCTTCAATATCTTCAAAAATCTATTTTGCATTCGTATAAAGTTAGAATATACAGCTGCTGAAAAGAATTTGTAAACCTTGGTAGTGATTACTTAATATTTTTTCCACATTGTTGAACATCATTGACTTAATGTTCTTTGGTTGTTGTTTGCAATTATTTCAATAAAAATTAAACAGTATTGTCACTTGGTTCTCATTGCTCCTTTTGTGGCACACAGGTCATCCAAGGAAGGGCCTCCCCCACAGTTCCTTGATCTATTTAGCTTGGTTAACAGGAAATACTAAAGATGTTCTTTTGGCCTTTCAGTTCTAAACCTCTCAGGTGGCCTCTTTCAGTAACTGCTCTTTTGTATAAACAAACTGAGTTAAAACCAGCAGTCTTTGTGGTAAATACTTGTTGGGAGCTGTCTGAGTGTGACCAGAAGGGGAAATCTATGGAGATCCTCAAATTTCTGTGTTTTCTGAGTTGTGAAAAAGTGCTCTATGTGCTTGTTGCAAATAATTTTTACTAAATAGGAGTCCTTCAGTCAGTTTTCTGTAGCTTTGTGACAGGTCCTCCCTTTCAATAATTATTTGCCAAGATTTGTCTGAATATGAACTTCTAACTGCAGCTGCTTGACCAGCGTTTTTTCAGATACCAGCATGCTTTGAGAACCTTCACACAGCTGGCATGTAAACTTTTCAGGCATGTGAAATAGCTGGACACTTAGTTTCTACCAGCAAATTCACCCAATTTTTTTTGGCACTTGCCTACCCAGTGTTTCTAACCATGCTGAACCACTCATGATAGCTCATGAACCTGCCAGTGAGGAAGCTGAGTGCCTGAAGATTTGTGTGTGAGCTGCTCTATTCAAGACACTAATTTTTGTGGAAATAATTACTTTTGTATTCTTTAAAGATAGATTAATAAACTTGTTAACCTGGTCCTTAACGAGAACTGATTTTAAATATTCTCATATTCAATTATTCCCTTTAATTTTCTTTCTCTTAATTTTTAGAATAGGGAATTGCATTGGAGTTTGTTCTTCATGAGTTTTCTTTGAAGGATAGTTACTGGCAAAATGTGTTCATTAAATTAGACTTCAGAATGATGACAAATATAGAATTTATGGCAGGTGACTGCATAGGAAATAAGCTTTTATTTTATTTTTCTTCCAAATAATAACATAAGGATTTTTAAAAGTCAACAGGATAGTCTTGTAGTTAGTGGTTTATGAAGTGGTTTGGTTTATAAGTTTAATCTAGTAAAAGTAGCGAAACTTGACTGAATATTGGATGTTACTGATATCTTAAATATGTATGTACCATGTGAATATTTTGTGCATCTGAAGAGTTACTATTGGCCCTGAAGTTTATAGGGTTAATGTGCTTTTTGGAGTTACGTGATCATATAGAGTATGTTATTTTGAAAAGCATCTAAGGCATGTATGCTTTTTAGGAGCTTTGCCTGATCAACAAGAGTATCAGTGTAGCTGAAACTGCAGCTAGTTGATGAACATGGAAAAATAGTGCTGTACCTGAGTTCAGACTCTTCAGGCTCACAGAAATTAAATTAGGGCAGATTCTAAAGGTCACGGTTGGAGGAAAAGAACAGCAGCTTGCTGCTTCTGCTGGTGCTGTCTCGCACTGCTTGATGCTGGACTTCAGAAAGCGAGTTAGTGCACTTCACATCCCTCTCGCTGTCCCTGAGCTCTGCAGATCCTCCTCCTGTTGTACTGTGGGCACAGGTGGTGCTGTCTGCGGTTGCCTACCGCAAGCGGGTGTCCGCACAACAAAGGTGATTTAATCTGAGGTGGGTGTGGGAGTACTGGTGTTAATGCTGTACCGGAATGCTTGGAGAGTTGTGCTGTTGCGCGCAGCTGATGTCAGCTTTGTGTGTTAGCAGGTGGCTGCTGCCAGGATGGGCATGGATGAGCTTGAAGGGTTTCCAGTTTTGAATCCTTCTGCTTGTATATTGAAAATAATGATTACTGTGGGTTTGGAACATGTGCAACTGATGGTTTAATGTCCTTTTTTTTGTGCCGTTAAAAGAACTGAAAGGATTTCTCTTTAAGTTCATCCAGGACTGTACCTTCTCTGCTGTTTCATACTCCAGCTCAACAACTGTAATTAATCTCAAAACATCAGCAACACCTAGAGGGGGGTAAGGACTGAAAAATGCACATCACCAGACAAACAAGGGAAATGAAAAACACCTTATGTCAAACCACAATGAGCTCTCTCCCATCTTCCCGTTTCCTGGCTGAGGTCCTTTACATTCCCTGCCATTGCAGCACTTCGTGCTCCAAGTGATGAACGTACACCACTATCTTCCCCACCACACCTCTTGATCACCCACTAGATTCAAATAATCTTGTTGTGAAAATGAACAATTCATTATTCAAACAACTGATAGTATTTAAAGTAATTTACTTTGTGGTTTAGCTGATACTTAGCTTTCGTTGCGTTGTGCCATAGTCTTGATAACCACGCTTTGCAATGCCGTGATGTACGTGCCACAGCTTTTTGATGTTGCATGTTAGAATGTATTCATAGCATGCTATCTAACTGTGGGGTTTTTTTCCTGGCAGAAAGTGTAGGATTTAAGCAGTAAATACTATTTTTTTTTTAAGGTGGACATGACAAGTCACAGAGGTAGTAAAGTGCCAAGGAAATCAGAATATTATTAATCTCCGATGTTTTACAAAGTTATTACAGATTTGTATTTACATTACAGTGAACTTCTTGAAAACACACATGGGAACTTAAGGTGTGAAAAGTCCTGTGTTATACTTTAATGCTCCTCAGCAGAGCTCATTCTAGCAGCTTTACCTTGCAACCCTCTACTTTACCTCTGCGGAATCCCTCTAGCATTCACCCTTGTGAATCGCAGCACGGCAGTGTTATCAGGGTCTGCTCCTAAATAAGTAATTTTTTCTCTGCCCACTCACCTGCCCCTTCAGTGCATGACGCAATCACCAGCTGTAAGACAAACATTCTAACAAAGATGCTCACTGTACTACTTTAAGACAAGAATGCCTGCTGCACAGAGGAACTCATCTTACTGTAATATTTTCATATAAATGAGGGAAGCTGAAAAAAGATCAAGTCCAACTCCAAAAATAACAAACTGAGGCGCTGTAAGAGAGCACAGTCTGGCTTTGTTTTGGGTCGGGTCCTCTGAGTGGCCAGAGTGGGGTATTTGTGCTGTTGAACAAGGATTCAGGTTTCTGCTTATCTGACATGGAGAGTGTTTTGGTTTTGGAGCTTTGGGGGTTTTTTTTGTCTAAGTGTTAGTGCTTCTGCAATTTCTTAATGCTGCTAAGGTGCTGTAGGGATTTTCTGCTTATCTGACATGGAGAGTTTTTTGGTTTTGGAGCTTTGGGTCTTTTTTTGGTCCGAGTGTTAGTGCTTTTACAATTTCTTAGTACTGCCAAGGTGCTGTAGGGGTAGTCTTGCAAAGTTTAAGGCAAGTTAATTATTTTGGTCCATAAAAAAACAACCAAAGAGCTGCAGCATATCATTTTGTTGGCCACTATGGAAAATAAAGTTGCCCTTGTGCAGTTCTTAAAGCCAGGACCCAAGGCAGCTTCCCACTTGCTGGCAAGTAAGAGATCAGAAAGAGATGCCGTGAATGGATAACTCCCAGCAGTGTCAAGAGGATAAAGGCAGGCAGCTCTGGAGCGTGTGAGGCTTCGCAGGCGCTGGGCCAAGGTGACAGGAAGGGAAGTAGCTCAGCTTGAGCTGGCACAGGAGGGAATCATTGTCATTGAGCAAAGTCTGGCTGCTACTTTGGGTTATGGAAAAGAACAGGGAGATGAAGAGGTAACAAGCTGAATGTTGAACAAATCTTTTCCCGTCAGTTATCTGCTCTTCCTCTACCAAAATGCCTCTACCACAGATCCCAGAGTGCTGGGCATACGTGGAGCTTGTTTGCTTTGTGGACACTCTACTACTGCTCCTTAGCTCATCCAGACTGAGATAAAGAACAGTAGTCTTTATTTAATATCCTCAAGTTTGTTTGGATGTAAGATTTTCTGCAATGGTGGCACAGGCCCTAGGTAGCAAGGACAGTGACCAGGAAAAAAATCAAAGTATAAAGTATATGGCCATTTTTTTTTTTTTCTGAGGCAGAGTATTTGTTACCTTAAACTTGCTGGAGAAACTTGTGTTGTTTTGTGTGTAACACATTTAACTACCCAGAGATATTAAGAACTTGTGACTTTGAACAATTAGATAAAAATTGTTTCTACTTGCAATTTTAGTAAAAACAAAGACTGGTAAAAATATGTTTGTGAGAAGGCTCGGTAATGCAATTTGCATGAAGGAATGGCTCTCAAATCTATTAGTTAGTCTGCTTCATGAAGCGACACAGTGAAATCAGAGAGCTCAATTTGTGTTTGATATTATTTTTGTCTGCTGTGTTATGTGCTGGAAGAAAAGCTCTTACCTTGTATGTGGCTTGGTCGTGGCAGAAATGACACTGGGATGCCGGTGCAGAATGCTGAGCACTTAATTTGAAGAAAGTCCTTGCTCTGTAGAAGCAATTATTAGAACTGCAGTAGGAGGCATCTGGTCATGTAGACATAGCCTTTGTGTTCATCTAATGTATAACAGTTAATACATTGCCGCTCAGTGGGAACTAGAACCCCTTGTTGTAGACAAACCCTTAAGTATTTAAATACCCAGGTCCCTCTTATTGAAGTGTCTCAGAGTCCAACTTGCCCTCTGCATGGTGACTATTGCAAATTTTCCTCCTAAAACCGCATTACATTTCATCCTAATTAGCACTGCTGCCGTAGCCTTAGTGAAGAAACATTAGATTAAAAAGTACCAGAGGCTGAGCACCCACATCCTCTCCTACAGGAATTAAATCAATTTCATTTTGCAGTATTCACATGGCTGATTTAATTTGGCCTCTGTCTCTAGATGATGGCAGCAGCGTAGTGGTAGGAAGCTCTCACCGTTATTACTTGTGTTTTACTCCAGAGTTTTATCTGGATTGAGTGCTGTCAGGGTAACATTTCTTACTACCCCCAGAGTAAAACAAACACGCTATTTCAGTAGCAAAGAAATTAAATGTTAGTCAATAAATAGCAGTTAGCATCAACAAATGAAGATGAGAAGCATTTTATTGTGGAAATAAGAATTAATGTTTCCTACTGTGAAACTGATTTTCTTATTGAAATCAAATATATAATTAAGATATTATGCACAGAAATGGTTAGAACCCTTAACATCTTTTGTCCATAAGCCAAATATTGTAGTATGTTGATATCCGTGCTGTGGGTTCCCCATTACTGCTCTGCCCGTAATTTCAACCTGGCATCTAGACTAAATAGTCTCCCTCGGAGCCAAGAGGAAACACCATTGATATGTGGTCTCGGGCACGGGCCGTTCTCGAATGGATAAAAGCACTGTCACGTTTTACAAAATTACATCTGCTGGTTATATGCTGTGATCATCTCTGAATGAGGGAGAGGGCAGAGGTCATCTACATTACGGCACAGACAGGTATTTGGAAGGAGCTTGATGGGATTTTGCACAGTCTTGTAGCTCCAGTCAGATGCATTTCAGTGACAAACTGAAAGCAAGGTAATGATTATGATGTGTCTACACACTAATCTCAAAGTAGGTATTGAGAAAGGCGCACAGCACACGAATTGCTAGCTGAAGTTATTAAACAGCCTCAGAGCGGTGTGTCCTGTGAACGGAGATGAACAAACACGACAAGTGTCTGCCGTGCAATGCTGAAAATGCAGTTGTCTAACCTTGTCTTCTCCGGGCCAAGCTGAAAAGGAAGCCCAGCCCCCTGGAGCCCACAGGCTTCCATTCCAGGCACTTGGCTCCAGGAGCTCAGATATACACAGCAGCAGTGCAAGACCTTCATAGTGTATGTTGAGCCCGTCCCGCAGCGCAGCAGCCAGTCTTGTAAATCCCTCCAAAATCACCGTCGGGGCTTTAAGTAGATGCATCTTTCTTGGACACCATATCAGCCAGATACCCGTTGCCTTATGCCGGTGATAAACCTGCAGCGACGTGGGGAAGAGCCTGTGCAAGGTGCTCATTAGCTGCCCGGGGGCTGCAGAGCTGCCCTGGCCCGTGGTCCTTCAGCTGGGTGGCTGTGCCACGCGCCTGGAGAGCTGAAGTCATCGGCGGTGCTGCTGCTTCCCGTAGGCACCATGTGCTGTGTTGCCCAAGGAACACTGAGGGATTGACTGGGCTTAAGACGTGCTGCAGGACTGTTTCCCCTTGACCAGAGCTGTGGGGCTAGTAAGAGAAGAAACCTTAAATTTCAGCACTCAGAGAGTGGTGGTCAA
>NW_010262277.1:0-12062 GCF_000690775.1 Eurypyga helias | reverse complement strand
GAAGCGGTTGCGGGGCCTCAAGGCGGGAAGGGCGCCTCAGGCCCCGCCGCGCTCCGTCACGGGGACCCTCCGCCACCCCACGGGCAGGGCCGACCAAGAGAGACGACGCCGCTGGTAGTGAGAATACAGCCGTTT
Organism: Eurypyga helias; assembly: GCF_000690775.1. Taxonomy (NCBI): domain Eukaryota; kingdom Metazoa; phylum Chordata; class Aves; order Eurypygiformes; family Eurypygidae; genus Eurypyga; species Eurypyga helias. The sequence goes on along the minus strand of NW_010262277.1, from coordinate 11,927 downwards.
TAATAATTCAAAGAGCAGCTCAGTACGGTTCCCGTTTGTTATACATGGTTGCACAATCTGAGGCTGGTTAAATACAATCAAGTTTTCAAAATCTCTTGGAATCAGTTCCAGATTTCATAACATGCAAGTGACCATGAAAATATTTGGCTTTTTGTTCTCTGAATTTCTGAACAGGCACTTACATGAGGGAGTTAAATTTGATCTCATTCAAAGATATCCGCTAGCATCAAGTACACAGAGTCTTTGCTTTATCAAAGTGCCACAGTATTAAAACAGTTCTTACAGAAATGTAATTCGATTATTTACTTACTCATAAAGTAAGGTTACCAATGACACTTGCACCGGAGTTGAGAAGTCTTGGTTTACAGGCCAAGCGAACCACAAGCGCAAGTAGCCTTCCACGCGGCAGGCTTCCTTGGATGCCCAAGCTACACGTCTGATAACAGACTACATGCCCAGTGGTGAACAGATGAAGACTAACTCCTTTAAGCTATTTCTTCAAACACCAAATGCATGCGAGATGAGCAAGACAAATGATCCCCTGTGCCAGACAAGCTTCTAACAGTTTTAAGGCTTGACTGGCTTCAAAACACCTTTCCAGAAGATCACAAAAAACACTTGTTTGCCCTCAAGAGGTCCAGATGGACTAGGAGGAGGGTGTCCTTTGAGGACCTTTCGCCTCTCCTATCAGGACAGCGAAGAGACAGACTGTGAAGACAGTGGAAGCGTGAAGCTGGAAGGAACCACAATGTTACATGTATTTGCAAAATAATCAGCGATACCAGCATTTATTTCATCAATAAGAGATAATTACGTTCAAATGCTTTACCCGCTCCCCGCCTGAAGGTGAAATCATGACAATATCTTTACAATCGCTAGTTACCGGGCAACAAACCCTCAAAAGTCAGGAGTGACTCATATGAAAGGCTTTGAGAAATATGGTAGAGAGAGTTGGGGGAGGGAAAGCAAAGATGCTTTGTAACATTCTTTGCTACTGATAGATTCAAAGTTTCTTAGAAACCTTGGTAAGGTGTCTGAAGGCTCCACAGTTGTCATTGTACACATACATGCAGTTTCAGTTAAACCCTATCTGACACGGTAATCAGAAGTCTTAGGACAATTTCACCGTAAACCTTGATTTTTAGTGTGATTTAGTCAATTTTGTCTTACTGTAATTTCAAAACAAAACAACTGCAAATAAGCAACATTGGAAAGAAACATGCAATAAACAACATGAGAGAAGGGAAATGCTTTAGTCTACACTGTCTAGGTGATCAGCAAAAATCAAATATACCAGCCTACCATGCATGGAAATAACTAGATTTAAGCTTATGCATATCCAAGTGCATTTAACATTATCAAATAAAAGTAAATGTGCAGTATAAAATAGTAGCTTAAGAAAGTTCCAGTGTTTGAGAAAGCACTTTATTTTAAATGTATATACATACTTGAATGTTTAACTGAAGAACGCTTTAATAGTACGGCAAATGCAGCACTGCAAGATGAAGGAAGACAGTTGTAATGGGAATTTTGGCCTTCTTTTCCCACAGGCTGCTGCCATCTTTCACCTGCTGAAGCACTGCAAAGTTTTTCACCTTATATCAGTTCACATTTCGGGTTGCTCAGCAGATGCTTGTGATTCTGGAGATTCAAATCGCTGGTGAAAGTTTGTTCGTTGTTTCCTCAGCTTCTCGGGAGCTTTTCTCCATAGAATTATTTCCTATTTGAGGAAGCAAACACTTGAAACCACCATCTACCATTAAGCCAACAGCATCAAGGATCTTAAGTTTCTGATAGGCAAAGACTTTGGGGGGGGGGGGAAATGGGGAAATCACCCACAAAAAACTCTGCATCCCTATTACTTCCAGAACAGTGCAGTACATATGCTATAGCTCCTTTTACCCACAAAGCGTTTTGTCTGTGTTCACAACGAGAGTTTTTTTCTGTGGCACTGAGCATCCTATCCTTGCTGAAACAGTATCCATCATCGCCCTTGGCTCCTTCTTGCAGGATCCTTGAATGGTTTGGGTTGGAAGGGACCTTAAAGCTCATCTAGTTCCAACCCCCCTGCCATGGGCAGGGACACCTTCCACTAGACCAGGTTGCTCCACGCCTCATCCAGCCTGGCCTTGGCCACTTCCAGGGATGGGGCATCCACAGCTTCTCTGGGCAACCTGTCCCAGTGCCTCCCCACCCTCTCCGGGAAGAACTTCTTCCTGATATCTGATCTAAACCTCCCCACTTGCAGTTTAAACCTGTTACCCCTGGTCCTGTCACTACAGGCCCGTGTAAAAAGTCCCCCCCCCTCCTTGTGGGCCCCTTCAGGTACTGGACCACCTCTTCTTGCAAGCTAACATTTTCTATACAGCTTCCAAGACATTTGCCAGCAGAAATGTTTATGCCATACGTGAAGCACAGGTGGCTTCTGATGTGCTGAACTATCAAAGCAGCAGTACAACAGCCCAGATAATTCTGCAACAAGATTCCTACAGACCATACCTGCTGTTTGAAGTATCGTCTGTCTTCTTCATCTACAAGCACTAGATTTAAGAAGTACCTCACTGAAAATTTTTTATTCACATCCCTCATTGTTGGAGTTGGGTCATAGCCTGCTAAGAACAGTCTTATAGGAATTGATTCACCTTAAAAAAAAAGAAGTTTCAGTTAGTTCCTTAAAACTGGATGTCATTAATGTAGTTTCAGAAGACATGCAAAATAAAAACAAGTTTCCCAAACACCATCTGTGTCCCCTCCTTGGGTAAAGAATAATAACACCACCAAAAAAAAATCACAAACATAACACTGAGCACAGAGACAAGTGTGAATTCCAAAGTGGGTACTCCACTTTTTTTTTTTTTAAATGCAGGTTTAACTCAAAATGTTCACCCTTTAGAACAAGCACAGTGACTTCCCTTTAACTGGTGCACCATCCATTATCTCATACTTTGCAATGGTTTCAGTCTCTGTTGTGGTACTGGGTCCTGGTGAAACAAGTTTTCAGGGTGAGAACACACACCAGTTCTAAACATTTACAAAGCTTTATCATTGCAATTTCTACTCTGCAGCATTCTAATTACATGACGCTGCACCTTTTGCCTGTGTCTTGCATACAAGTTACACGCAGCTCAAGCAAGTAAACCCACTCTCAGGCAGAGCATCTATTTCTTACTCTCTCCTTCGCCACGCTGACACAGAAGAGGCAGTGCTTCAAAGGAGTCCTGGGAATGCAGGCTTTAAATAAGGGACAAGCATGCAGGGTAGGACTTGTGAAACAGTTGTGTGGTGGGCAGAACTAGCAACTGATACTGCCAGGCCACGATCAGACTAGAAACCTGAAGGGTTATCACCCAGCACAAGAGCCATTCTTACTCTCTCCTTCGCCACGCTGACACAGAAGAGGCAGTGCTTCAAAGGAGTCCTGGGAATGCAGGCTTTAAATAAGGGACAAGCATGCAGGGTAGGACTTGTGAAACAGTTGTGTGGTGGGCAGAACTAGCAACTGATACTGCCAGGCCACGATCAGACTAGAAACCTGAAGGGTGATAACCCAGCACAAGAGCCACCTTTCTCCAGAGCTTATGATGAGGAAACAGAGTGCCTAATTTAGCCAAAAAGCCAACAATAGAGCGTTCTGCCCTTCCCTCTACTGCCAGGGAGGCTTTCTCATTCTCCACCCAAGCAGCTCACTAGGGCCCCAGCCACTGGTCAATGAAGTCATGAGCCACAGCCTCTTACTGCCTTCCTAGTTTCAGGGCATACAAGCCTGATGTGCCATAATCAAGCTGTTTCTGCTTCAAAGCTTCTATGATTAAGCTGCTACATATTTATGCCCAAGTTCCATTTACAATGGCTTGCGTTGGTGAGGCTAACCCAACAGTCACAATCCCAGAACAATGCTACAGACTGACAGTGTTGACTACTACGTATGGTTACCAAAGCACAACATGCAAATGGTAGTCAAACACCAGTGAGAAAGAAGCACATGGAGCATCAATTGTGCCAAAGCTGCAACTACTGACTTCACTCTCCAGGTCTGCCTAAGGCTCAACCAGCTTACAAGCTGCCTTTTTTTTTTGGACTTTGCTCCTCTTACCAATTCCAGTTATCTCCTTTTTGATCAGCTGCAACTCCATGTGCTGAATTTTTATTCTCACTAAGAGGAAATAAATTTTTCCAACAATCACATCCTTTAAGTGATACCTTGAAGAGAACAGAAGGCGGGTTTTCATTAAAGAATAAACACAACTTTTACACCTTCCTGAATACATGTTAATTATCTAGCTCAGTGCGGAAGTAAGCGTCTCGGCCAGAGCAGTGTAGTTAGCACCCTTCCATCACTGCAGTATTAGTAAAGGACGTACTATAGTTATATTACAAAAGCATAAATGCAGAAGTCCAGTCTTAAATATCTGCCAGACCTCCCTATTAGCACTGAAGGCAGGAGACAAGTGTTCCTTGAAAAAGGCCACTGTGTAATTAGTAATCAAACAGCTCAACACAATAAGCACTGAAAATGTTGCTTTACGTTTGACGGACGTTCCTGTCTTCAGCCGCCAGTTGTTCATCAAATATTACACACTCTACCTTTTCACCCCAAGATAGTTACTTGAATGTGTTTCATTTTAAGTGACACTTACTTTGACTTATTGTATTCGAACTCTATATGAAGACAGTCTTCAATGCCTACTTCCATTTTAATGGAGTTGTTCACGTCTGGGTACGTAGCAAGCTGGTGAACAATCAGATCGTATTCTTTCACCAAGTCTGACAGCCGTCTCACTATTGTCACTTTCAGAAAATACCTAGGAAAAAAGCCACCAAGTTAGCCATAATTACTCAGAGCTGCATAAGTAAAAGACCTAATGTTCTGAACCGCAGGTATTCTTTGAAAGGAAAGAGTAAGACACCAAAATACAAGATAAAACACTTAAAGGTAGAAACATGGGAGTGTTTGTTTGGTGGTGGTTTTTTGGCTTGAGGGTTTTTTTCTTTTTTTAAGGAGAGATATGGACTGTCTTCACTGAACTGAAAGAATTTTATCTATACAAACACCACTGAGCAATTCCAAACAAAGAAAAGGCTACATCATAACCATCTCAACAACCCTAATCAAGCCAGACTAGCTACTGGTTGTCACGTGTCCGATTTGAACTCCAAAAGGAGGAAGAGGGCAGCATAATTGCTAAATTATGCCTTTGCTGTAGAGGAGGAGAGGAGAGAAGGCTTCACCATGACAAACCTCAGTCTGACGTTGGCACCAATGTAGGATTCGTATGGCTTCTCAACCTGCATGAATTCAAAGTCATAGCTTCTGCTTTGGGTCAGCTCTCCAGGTAAGGCCAGTTCTTTCACTAGGTTTACAAATTCGTGGGTATTGCTTTTGTCATTGAAGAGTTCTGAAGTTGAGAAAGTTAAAGGAAAACATGTTTCAGTGTTTATTTTTAGCAAACGAAACTGTCTCTAATTTGGCAGAGGCAGGTGGGAGAGGACAACAGAAGTTACACATATCTGACCAAATGTTTTATCCAGTTTTTCTAAGTCATCCTCAGTTTCAGCAAACTACAGTAAGTATTCCTTAAAGAGCTAACTGCGATGAACAGAACACATTTGAAGCTTCACTACCATGGCATTTTTTTTTTTTTTAAATGACAGTTTAGTGAGCTTTAATAAGTATTTCTTGCCTCGCATTCTTTGTAATTAGGGCTGTCCGATTCTGGCTTCCAGCATTTATTGCTGAAGGGGCAAAAATTAAGCATCATCAAGACTGGCTAGTGATCCCAACTCATGTCCTGCAGAGTAACAACACCTACCAAATGGTTTATTATTACTACTAGCCTACAATCAAATGGTTTATTATGGCCACTGGTCTAAAGTCAGTCAGTTGCAAACAAGTTCTTAACACAGAAGCATATACACACCAGTTTCACAGCTACAGCATCTCCTGTCCCCAGACCAGTGTCATTATTACTCATCCCTAGATCTAGGTCATGAAATTCTCACCAAGAAAAAAACTTAGAAAGTTATAAAAAATTAACATTATCATAAAAAAAATCCAAACACTTCAGTATGTAAAAACAAGCTTCTCTACAATTCACAACTGAAGGCATCAGCTAAAACATTAGTGGTAGTTCCTTTTACAAACTGAAGCTTTTCAGAAAAAAAGAAAGTGAACTGAACACATCAATTCCGCAGTTTAGCACTGCCAATTTGGTAGAAACTCACACTAACTAGTAACTGCTTATTTTCTAACATGACTACAAAATATCTGAGGTGTACGTTGTTTGCTCTGACAAGCATTTATATAATATGAAATTTATTTACTGTTGCACATCCCATAGTTTTTGTACCAGTCAGAAATTTGTACTCTGAAGACTTGGTTTGAAATAGGTCTTTGACATGCAGGTGGAGCTAGCCTCCAAGTAGTGCAGAGACACATCACAGCACTGGGATGCTTTTTACATTACTGTATTAAAACTTGAAAGGATGCATAAAAACAGGCAAGTACAAAAAGCAGTAGCTTAAACCACTTCTGCATACCTCTGAGAATTTCTAAATGGTAGCACAACAGATAGCCCCAGAAACACACAAAATTTGAGAAACACTGAAGTCAGTCAGAATAAAGTTTATGCAGAGTAGATGAAGAACAGCTTGTACAGCCATTAGAGGACGACAGACTAAACGAAGCTGACATATGTGAACTCTATTTTTTCCCTACTTCTGAATGCCTCATTCCCATCACACTGCTGCTTTATTCTGAAAGTTTGCTTTTACAGCCCCACTGATCACCTCAAAGCTGCAGGTGTCAGAACTCAGTCATACCTGCTATGTAACAGGTCAGACACCAGGTACTGACTGATCAGAAACAAAGAATTTGTGAAATTCCAATCCAAGTCAGTTGTATGAGGCTGAAACTTGAAGATTTACTTCCAAGGGAGACAATAATGCAAACAGGCCTCTTACAGAGGGAAGGAATTTCAGCATCAGCCTAAGGGTAGAGAGGTTACCTCCAGTGGTAAGAAGTTAGTAATGAACAAGATTCATTATAATTCGAATCTAGCCAGACTTACAGTTATAAGAAAATTACATTTTTAACATAAATACCACATTATCTTACTAAAAAGCACTGAGATCCTCTGAAGCTTCAATACTATTTTACATTAGCAGTATAAAACTATGTTTTAGAAAACCAATCACTAAAGAATTATTTTAGAAGTGTTTTCTTATAGGCAGCCCCATCATTTCTTTTTTATGCTGCTTCTCTTTCAGAGCCAGAACTGAAGACAAGAATTAGTGAGACTGGCACAGTAGGTACACCCGATACTCTGGCTTGGGACCTTAAATACAGGCAAAACAAGGCACAAGCAGAAAAACAATTAATCAAGTGCTTTGATTTTGATTTTTACATCAGGATCATTCATCATTTATAGTCAGAGGGAAGATTGTGTTGAAGTTAAAAATTAATAGTCAGAAATACCTGAAGCAGAAACCACGCATACCATGGTCACAAGTTCAAATTTTTAGAAATCTCTAGTGGTTCTTAATCAAATTCTTAACTGGTGTGAGACAGACTGAATACTCACCATCCCAGTTCCCCCTCACAGGTACCTGTCTTCCCTCTCAATGATCTTCTGACTAGCACAAATTAGCACATCACTTGCGTTACAATGAGCAGGATCTAGTCTTCCTTTGACACTTGTCATCCACTAACCCAATCAGGCTGCAGCCTTTGGGTCAAACTGCTGACCGTCACAAGTGCCAAGTTCCACAAACCACATGCACCTGACATCCCATTTATAGCTTCAAAACTCACCAATTTGTCCTACAAATTCAATCCTTATTCCTTGGTGCTCTAGTCTCTTCCCATGCTGCTTAAGGGAGACGTTCACCTACCAAGGCAAGAAAAAAACCACCAATTAAAACTTTGAACGCTTACACTCTCATACATGTTCTTAGCAAAAGGGAAGTACCTTACTACATGTCTGTGAAAACTGAGACATCAACAGCGCTATCTGAGCTTGAAGGCAACCAAACCAAACAGCTGATTATGAAATTAAGCATTACTCGGGTGCCACTAAATCATTTAAGAAAAACTTAAAAAGTAAGGTTGAAACTTTCAAGTCTCAGAATTAAGAACCTAAACCAGGGCTTCAGCAGAGTTGACGTAAGCCAGGCTTGACGCCCTTGCCATCTTTGAAGCTTCAAAGCATCTTCTGACTGCCACATCTGGAAGTCCAAAAAAGAACTGCCACGAGATGTATTCTTTTCAAGTGAACTTAACCCCGCTCCTTCACAGACACTTGTAAGTATTAAGCATATATCATGTTTCCTTATGAGGTAGCAATGACCAGAGAATTTCCTGTACTGTAAAAACCAGTACATCATTGCTACCCGTGCAGGAAATAACCTACTTGAATATAAAATTTTTAAATATCTACCTTTGTGGTGACAAGAACGAGGGGAGAGGTAGGGGGAAATTGTTCAGTACGTTACTGGTCTTCCAAACCCTTTCACCCCAGTGTGCGTGTGTTAGCCAAAACTCAAACACCCTCTCGGGCACTGCCGACACCAGTAAGGAGTGCTCAGACCAGCGAGCGTACAAAAGATAGTTCCCTCAGTTTCCTGAGTTTGAGGCCCATCTTGTCTTAATTTCACATCCCTAAAAGGACCTTTCTAGAGAAGCAAGATCTGAGCACGGAAAGATATCTTAAAAGGCAGGAAGATACCCAGTGACAATAGGTCAGTCAAGATCAAAGTAAGTATTTAGAAGTCCATCTCAGAACACATGAGCTGGCTCATGTTTCTTAGACAAAAAGCCAATCATTACAGAAATATTCAGAGGATGAGAATTACTCCAGTAAGACCAGAGTGATGCACCTAGGAACTCCCTGCCAGGACTAAAAGTAGAGGAATCCCCTTGGCAATCTCAACTTCCATTTTTTTCCAACAATAAAAACTCTTGTTGACTCAGCAGCCAGGTGAATTTTTTATGTTGCTCCTCTGATGCAATTCCAGAAACCACTTCAGGGCATGAAACACAATGCTTAGCTTCAGGGTATGCAAAGCAGGTTGGCTGCACCAGCCAAAAATTACTGTTACACGTGTCAGGTTGTGGATTTTGGAGTTGAAGGGGAAAGCAAGGGGATCCAGTTTGGAATAGCTGTCTTGTCAGAAGGAGCGATAGGCTTGCACAGGGTTGGGCAAAAAGCTTATTCGTAAACATGACTGGAAACAATTAAACAGCTACTGTTCAAAACGTTCAGTTGTAACAGTTGCCTGAATGACTATGGTTAAAAAGAATATATACAGGAAAGCACTGTTTCCTCTCTAAATAACACAAGCTGAAATTGAGTTCTTGTTTGTATCAATGTTTCATTTGACTTTCCATATGCAGCTGCCTGCCAGAGTCACTACAGTAATTAATACTCACTTAAAAAAAATTTACCTTTCCCGAAACAGATTCTCCATCATAGAAGAGGAAATGCTTTTCAACTTTACCATCTTCCGTCTTGATTTCTGCCGTTTTTCGTGTTTCAGCATCATTAAGAATAACATCAATCTCGCAAACAGGACCGAAAAAGCCTCCAAGAAAACTCTGGAATAACAAAAATTAGCAAGTTACCATACAGTGGACACCCCATTATAGTGTGCAGCTGCAAGTAAGTACCACATACACTGGGAAAAACATCTGTGCTCCCATGGAGTTACAAAGCCGTTATCTATTAGAGACCCAAGAAACAGCAGTGACAAGAGACAGTCACTCATCTAGAAACTAACTGAGATCAGGCCAGTAACAAGCAGCGACAGCTCTTACAAAATATAATGTTTATTAAAAAAGTACACAGCATAATAACCATTATTACTACTATGCTAAAATACCAAGAAGTATGTACAACGTTGCTGTTGCAAACACAGCTTCACTTTCTGCTGTCAGGTAAGAGCGGATGTCACAAGCTTACTCACAACAGTGCTCCACACCTCAATCCCTTACAGCCCTTACACCTTTCTCCTCCCCTTACAGCAGCATTCCCTAAGCACAAACTTTTGACCCTCGACAAACACCAGAAACTAGGAGAGACCATCCTTTGACCCTGAACAAACATTTCTTAACAAGAAGCTGCAAAACACATCAGCGGCTCCGTGGGAAACTCAACAAGAGTAGTACAAGAGCCCATATTTCCTCCTAAGAATCAGGCACTAATCTGCTTTGACGTACTAAAGCAGACAACGCTTCACTAATTCAGTGTGATTTGGGGGTTTTTGGTCAAATTACACTACGTTCTCAAACGAGAGCATCCGCTTCAACTAGATGAGTTTGGTATGCGTGAAACAGTCATTCTCACTTCACCAACTTCATCTCCAAAGCTGAGTAAGGACACATCTCAAGACATTTAGGGGATCTGAAATTTGAAATGCAGCATTAATAACAAATAGCCTACAAGACAGTTTGGTCTGAACGCTGCTGCCTAGCAGCGGAACACTGAGCGCCTTTTTGCCTGCCCCTACAAGCCAAGCAAAGACACAACGCAAGTTGGAGCCATAAAACAGCGATTCACACACGACTAAACCTACTTTGTATTTGTTCAGATCGCAGGCGGCCCTGGTTCAACCCACAGAGACGTAACTAACTGCAACATAGCTGCATCTACTTCACATTCTCACAGGAAAGCAGCAGCAGATGACCAACTGAGTGGTCAAACGAAGACTGAATGAATGTCCTCCAAGTCTCTGCCAAGCACATACTCTCATTAATTGCCACCACAAGAAATAAAGCTCTTTTTTTTGACGACTGCCCACTAGAACCATTCTTGATTTTTGCCTCCTGGGAAAAGGGGAGAGAGAAAGAAGAAAGTTGCAACAAGAACTCCAAATCTTCAGACTATTTTAAACTGTTACAGAGATTATTTTTGAGCATGCCCATATTTTTTTCCTCAAAAACTCTGCATTCATTCTCCAGACCAGCCATATACTTCCCCCCCAAAGCAAAAAAGGAAGCACACTACCTTTAAGTAAGTGTTATACGTGATGGCCTCACAATGCCTTCAGAATTACGAAGCTGTACCATCATTTAAAGCAATCAGCCAGAATTAACACCAGTAACACATTGCTTCGCAAGACACTGCGTATGAATATTTCAACTGTACCCCTTCGAGATCAGCCACGATCACATCCAGAAAGGACAAGAACATATGGAATAAAGAAATCAACAGCTGGTATCTCCTCCAGTGGCTGTCAAAGATACCGCTGCGGGGAAACTATGCAAAGCAAGAAGTATTTTAAGAAGCCATCATATGGCTTATTACGTTACAGCTTAAGAAAATGAAGACAGAGAAGCAAGGTTTCCAGAAGCTGGCCAAGCGCTGGGCTGCGTTCTTGACCTCATACAAAAGACGGACACTGAAGATTCTGCTACATCAGGACTGAAATCAATCCGCATTCAGTCATTTTGTGTTACAGCTGCCGTAGAGGACTTGTAGGACTCCCAGCAGCTGATCAACGTGCAGAAATCCCAACCCCAACTTCACATGGAGCCCTAAATACCTTCGGCACGTCCAACAGAGATAGAGACACGGGTTAAGGAATCCGCACGCTTCAGAAATCCAAAGTGCATTGGCTTAGGTGGGGGCTTTATAGATATATATGTATTTAAATGTAGAGAGCACACCGAGCACAGTGCCTAGGCCAAACCTGGGAAGCGCAAAGCGGCCGCTACGTCACCATCCCTGAAGGATTACCCCCGCGCACCGCCTTACGGGACCGCTGGAAGATTTACTGATGCTTCCAGGACTACCACACGCACTTTTCCCAAAGCCTCTCCGACGGCAGCTGCGTAGGAAAAATGCAAGCGGAGTTTCACACTAAGCCCCGTCCTGGCGAGGGCATGCCAACACCCCCAGCCTCCGCCCCTAAGTTACACTACAAACACCCCG
>NW_010262276.1:1045-3785 GCF_000690775.1 Eurypyga helias | reverse complement strand
TATTGGTCAGGTCAGATTCTCCATCTTGTTTGGACACAGTAGCAGCAATTTTTCTGGAAAAATCCCATTGGTGAGCTTTTTCCCTTTCAATTCACCTACTTGTTCCTTTAAGTGTGCGGTAGGTTTTCCATCCTACCTCCTCATGTCCTCTCCATGGTCACCTAGGTAAAACCACAGGGCACCTTGTGATGGATACCTTCTCTATTCCCTTCCTTGAGAAGCAGAACGCTTACTCCTAATAGCTGAGATACTGGCTTGCGCAGGTGGGGAGCGGAACATCTCCTATCGGAATTGCTTAAACTCCTGGGACAGTTTCTCTACAGCCAAGACACAGGCCTGTATGGGGGAAGAGAGACTTTCCTCATATGCCTGTTATTGGCGATCCACCTCAGCCACTGTCTGTTCCTCATCCTCTTTCCAAGTCATTATTGCAAGCATGCTGGAATATGAGGATGGTGCACTCTGCATTAGTTTCAGCCACCTGCTGTTATTGGCGATCCACCTCAGCCACTGTCTGTTCCTCATCCTCTTTCCAAGTCATTATTGCAAGCATGCTGGAATATGAGGATGGTGCACTCTGCATTAGTTTCAGCCACCTGGGTCATGTGCACTGAACTTCATCTGGATGATAAACTATCTCTAGCACAGCTAGTTCCCTCAGGTACTGGATACCTTTCTACATGGTGGTTCATTTGTCTGGGCGATGTGGCACACTTTCCTTAAAAGGATACCTTTCCTTCACACGTCAGGAGTCGTCTCCAGAGGCTTACATTTTGTGTTCTTCTTCCAGCTGCTTCCGATTGCTTTGTCAATGCCCCCTTCTCCAGCAAGTGACCCCAACTGCTTGGCTTTTCTGCCCTCTAATTCCCTGCTACTGGCCCCATTATCCCAGCAGTGAAGCAGCAAGGTAATAACATGTTCACCTGCACAACCCCTAAAGTCTCTATGGATATCCCATAGCTACCTCAGGGATAAAGATCGAGTGGTTACTACTGCTTCATCCTCTGTCTCTGACTTTTGGGACAGCCCTGCTACTTCCTTATCCTCTACCAGATGGACTGATTTGCATGTCCATTTCTTTTTCTGTACTGAGGCTACTGACACTAGCACTGGTTGACACTGACAATGGCACTGGCACACGGGGGTTTGCTTGTCCGTATTGCACCCTGCAACAGTTTGAGCCATTGTGGGAGGTGGAGCCACAGTGGGAGGTAGACTTGCCATGGTTGAAGGTGGACTTGTCACAGTGGGTGGTGACATAATGGTGGTTGCAGTCACGTGGGTTCAGGAGGCCACCCTGCCCGCCACGTGGGTCCGCACCGCTCCCCTTCACTTTAGGGCGATTTGGGTGGCTGCACAGAGCCTGCCTCTGGGCTGAGCACTGGTAGCGGATGGGGCATTGTTTCTAAACATTTCTTTAACTTTACATGAGATCACAAGAACATTCAGAAACATGCTGATCCATAAACATAGGTCACCCCAACCCCATGAAAAGTTTCCAAAATTCTCATACACTTTTGTCATTGGCCCGAGAGAAGAAGGAAGAAATTGGAATGATGCCTTCACATCCAACCCAGCATCAAATAATCTCTCCTTTATAGGCTGAGTCACCGAGGAGAAAAAGGAAAACGTGTAATTATTGAAAGCCTCCAGGAGATATCTTGCAAAGTATCAGGGTGCTGACAATATTGAATACAGATATAAGATTCCTCCCAACACCAGTAATACACCAACCAGTCTTTAACCAACTTAAAGACCCCAGAACTCAATGTCTTGATCAGCCACCACCACATTGTTATACCGAATGCTTATCATACACTATTCAGATCTGTTCTTATCTCAACTCTCTTGAGCCCCATGTTGGGCGCCAAAAAGAACTGTTGTGGTTTAACCTTATCTGGCAATTAAGTACCACACAGTCGTTTGCTCACCTCTCAGCCGTCAGCACTGTGAAGAAAAGGAGCTCGTTCCTGCCTGAAACCAGCAGAGACAGGTAACCTGGGAGGAATACAGAGAAATTGTCCAATCTGCCAGGGTTCAGGTTAGGAAAGCTAAAGCCCTGTGTTGTGGTTTAGGTCCAGCTGGCAACTAAGCACCATGCAGCTGCTTGCTCACTCCTTCCCTTGTGGGATGGGGAGGATAAAATATAATGAAAAGCTTGTGGGTCAAGACAAGGACAGGGAAGGATGACTCAAGAATCATGGTCATGGGCAAAACAGACTTAACTTGGGGAAAAAATAATTTGAATTTGTTACCAAATCAGAGTAGGGCACTGAGAATTAAAACCAAATCTTAAAAGCACCTTCCCCCCACCACTTTCTTCTTCCTGGGCTCAACCTCACTCCTGATTTCTCTACCTCTTTCCTCCAAGCGGCACAGGGGGATGTGGAATGGGGGTTGTAGTCAGTTCATTACATGTTGTTTCTGATGCTCCTTTCTCCTCAGGGGGAGGACTCCTCACACTCTTCTCCTGATCCAGCATGGGGTCCCTCCCACGGGAGGCAGTCCTCCACAAACTTTTCCAATGTGAGTCCTTCCCATGGACTGCAGTTCTTCACAAACTGCTCCAGCATGGGTCCCTTCCATGGCATGCAGTCCTTCAGGAACAGACTGCTCCAGCACAGGCTTCTCACAGTCATGGCCTCCTTTGGGTGCAGCTACTTGCTCCAGTGTAAGGTCCTCCATAGGATGCAGACGGATCTGTGCTTCACTGTTACCCTTCATGGCTGCAGGGGGACAG
>NW_010262276.1:0-794 GCF_000690775.1 Eurypyga helias | reverse complement strand
CCTGCCACACAAACCAAATACAACCTGATAAATCTTACCAGGGATATCAAGGGCAACAAGGAAAGCTTCTATAGGTACATCAGTTACAAAAGGAAGAGTAGGGAAAAATGTGGGCCCTCTCTGAAGGAAATGGGAGACCTGGTTAACTGCAATATGGGAAATGCTGAGGTACTCAATGACTTTTTGGCCTCAGTCTTCACTGGCAAATGCTCAAGCCACACTGCCCAAGTTGCAGAAAGCAAAGGCAGGGAGTGGGAGAATAAAGAATTGCCTGCTGTAGGAGAATACCATGTTTGAGACCATCTAAGGTACCTGAATCATAGAATCATAGAATGTTTTAGTTTGGAAAGGACCTTAAAGGACCTTATCTGACATAGAGAGCAACATCCCCTCCGCGTCTCCCCGCCTGTCCTTCCTGAAGAGCCTGTATCCTTCCATTCTGACACTCCAGTCATAGGAGCCATCCCGCCAGGTCTCTGTGATGCCAGTGAGGTCATAGCCCCTCATGCGTGCACTCGCGTCTAACTCCTCTTGTTTATTTCCCATGCTCTGTGCGTCCACATAGAGGCATTTAAGATGGGCCCCCAATGAAGTTGGCTTGCCGACTGCAGCATCTAGCATTCCCCTGTTTTGTTTGCCAGGTTTGGAGCATCTAGAACTCTCATGTTTTGTTCTCCTTGTGACCTGTGAGGGCATCTGTTGGTGGCACTGGTTGTTTTGTCCCCTTCCCCCTTCAAATCTAGTTTAAAGCACTCTTGATGAGCCCTGCTGTTATGGTTTAACCTTATCTGGCA
>NW_010262275.1:56478-57113 GCF_000690775.1 Eurypyga helias | reverse complement strand
CTTGTTGAACTCCATAAGGTTGTCATGGTCCCACCTGTCCCAGCCTGTCCAGGTCTCTCTGGATGGCATCCCTTCCCTCCAGCATGTCGACTGCACCACACAACTTGGTGTCGTCAGCAAACTAGCTGAGGGTGCCCTCAATCACACTGTCCGTGTCGCTGACAAAGATGTTAAACAGTACTGGTACCAAAACTGACCCTTGAGGAATGCTGCTCGTCGCTGGTCTACAGTCAAACATCAAGTCGTTGACCATAACTCTTTGTGTGCCACCATCAAGCCAGTTCTCTATCCACTGAGTGGTCCATCTGTCAAATCCATGCATCTCCAGTTTAAAGACAAGGATGTCATGTGGGATGGTGTTGAACGCTTTGCACAAGTCCAGGTAGGTGACATTGGTTGCCCTTCCTTTATCCACCAAGGTCATGACGCCATCATAGAAGGCCACCATATTAGCCTATCCATTATTTAAGTTATCCATTGAAGGGTATAATCCTCAATCAGGTACTGGACAACATGCCTGCAGAATCCCACTACTATTCCTGTATGTTAATGTTACAGACATCCTACCTCTGCTCCTTTTCCATCAGCGAAACACCTGCTGATGTTTGTATATTGGTTAGAGCTGCTTTGAAATG
>NW_010262275.1:39963-56389 GCF_000690775.1 Eurypyga helias | reverse complement strand
GAATGTATTCCAGCAGGTCCCAGGGACTTGTGCACCTTCAGGTTTCTCAGGTGCTCCCGAACCTGATCCTCTCTAATCATGGGCAGCTCTCCATTCTCCCAGTCCCTGCTCTTGTCCTCCATGACTCTGGGGGTACGGCTCGTGCCCTTGCCAGAGAAGACCAAGGCAAAAAAAATCATTGAGTACCTCGGCCTTCTCCATATCCTGGGGAGCCAGCTCTCCCATTTCTTTCCGCAGAGGGCCTACATTTTCCCTGATCTTCCTTTTATCACCTATGATGTCCCTGGCCAGGTTCAATTCTGTCAGGGCTTTAGCTTTCCTAACCTGCTCCTTGGCTTCTCAGACAATTTCTCTGTAATCCTCCCAGGATACCTGTCCCTGCTTCCACCCACTGTAAGGTTCCTTTCTGTGCCTCAGTTTCTCCAGGAGCTGCTTTTTCATCCACACAGGCCTCCTGGTGTTTTTACCTGACTTCCTCTTCATTGGGATGCATGGCTCCTGAGCTTGGGGTAGAAGGTCCTTGAATACTCGCCAGCTTTCTCAGGCCCCTCTTCCCTCCAGGGCTTCATCCCATGGAACTCTGCCAATCAGTTCCCTGAAGAGGCTAAAGTTTCCTCTCCTGAAGTGCGTTTGCTGCATACCCTCCTCGCCTCCTTAAGGATCTCAAACTCTACCATTTCATGGTCACTGCAACCAAAGCTGCCCTTGAGAGTCAGATCTTTACACTTCTTCAGTTAGCAGATGTGTGAATGTTGTCTAGCAGGTGTTAGAGCACGTCTGCCCACGCCTCTACGGGCTCCTTTACTAACAGTTCCCAAAACCGGTGCACTTTCTAACTTCAAATATCAATACTCAGATATTACTGTGGTTTTAAGATGCACTCGACTTTATCAAGCTTATTATCAATCTTTATAATTACCCTTAAGTAAACCGAAAAGTAGGAATTGTTTACAGCTGGCTGTACTGGTCTCTTAGTTGCCAGTACACTGAAAGCAGATAAAGTATTTACAGTAATTTAGCAGAGCTGCACACAGGTTATGAGGCAAGTTGGAGAGGCTATGATTCTTTAGACACACAGCGATCTCTTGTGCTTTCGCCCCATCACACGTATGACCAAGGATAAAAGGGTACATGTACCTTGAGTAACACAGGTTGCCTTTTCTTCCCTGCTCTGTGCTGTAATGAGGTACCAAAGAGGCTGTCAGCAGCAGGGTGAATGACACACACAGTTGAAACCCAACATACACAGTTTATATATACAGTGGGAAACTATGTTAAATGGCATAATTAACCAAGCATAAAGGTGATACAAAATTTAGCAGACGTGCCATTTCTTCAAGAAAACAGGGCAAGGGTTTGAGCAGGTAGGTATACTAAGTCTGTCAGGGAAATGCTAAATGGAACTGAGGGACAGTTACACCTGTCTACATAGAAGTACTCAGATGTGAAGTAAGAGGATAACAAATATATAGCATGTAAACAACAAACATGTAAGTGCATATGAGTACATAGTATGAAGAGTACTATGCCTATATATTTGAATCTTTGTTCATATTTCCCATGCAAAAGGATTATTAATTCGTCACAGGCAATAAACAAGGCAGTATATCATAAAGCCTCAAATGCAAAAGCATTTTACCTTTTACTACTGTTTCCCATCTCTTTGACAATAGCTTTAATCTTCTCTGCTGAGGTACTGTATGTGATTTTTTCCAACAAATTAAAGTCTTCTGCATAGAATTCATTTTCATCTAAGGGACCCAGTATCTTAGAGAGAGAAAAAAATGTTACTAAGCATAGAATGTACCAATAGTGTTTCTTCTGTAAGCAAAAGTATACTAGTATTTTAAATTAATACACAGCAGTCAATATGCAACTCCCAACCCTATATACATCAATACTGTCAACCATATAGTACTGAACTGTATAGCAACTATGCTGGATTAGGTTTTTACAGTTATGCGATTACAGTTAATCAGCAATCACAAAGAACAGCTGCAATGGAAATGTCCTTGATATTTTTCATTACACATACCTGTGTAAAGGAGTACACTATTTAGAAATAACAAATCCAAGTTTAAGAAAAAGCTCTGTTAGGTAAATTATTTTGAACTGAAATTCAAATCACTACCGGCCTTTCATACTCTTCAGTTGTTTAATTCTCTGAACAATCAAATTTTCAAGGCTTCTCAGATGAAGCAGAATGGATAGAAAGGAAGAAAAAAACCAAAGGCTAAGAAATGCAGTGGTATCCAGAAACAAGAAACAACTACTATGTTTTTTAGTGTCTGAAGGAAAAGAAGGTGCCTTGAAGTCCCAGAAAATAGCTTTGAGAATGTTGTTTGGACTTCCTACTCCTAGTCTACCAGGCTAAACCTCCCCAAGTCAAATTCAAGAACCTACAGGGCTCTCAGGATGTAGAATGTCACAACATAAGTTTGGTGCTGAATGCTTCTCTCCCAAAACTCAACTGCTTCCTAGGAATGCGAGGTTATCTAACGAAATTCCACTTTTGAATTTTTCTTAATGTTAATGACGCATGAGCTAGAGAAGACTATAGTGTGATTGTGTAATACCATGTTGTAGAAGTCATAATTAGAAAAAACCAAGTATCTGCTCATAAAACCAAAACTTCAGTGCTGAAATAGAAAGGCTAGGAATGAAGGATACACCATACCTTTTTTAAAATTAATATTTTTAAAGTGAAAACACACTTTCAGATAGATGATTATACATTAGCAAATTTATCAACATATTTTTAAGAAATGTATTTCCTCCAAACTTAAAATATGACTTGATTTGAGCTTGCATGGAAAACAGTGATAACCATTTATAAAATAACATCGCATATTTAGTTATGGAGGGTTGACACAAAACAGCCAGCACAATTCTTTTCTGCTTCATCAACAAAAATGCTCCCTGTGCATTCATTGGTGGTATTTCAGTTGTATCTTAGGTGCCATTTAAGATGCACAAGAGTAACTAAGAATACAATTTAAAGAGAGTTTCCAGTAATGAGATGCCAACATAGTATCTTTATTTCTTTCTAATGGTTGAGCAATAAATAGAAAATAAACTCAAAGAGTAGTTTGGATAAATTGTATTTGTAATATAAGATATTGACTGTCATTATCAAGTACTAAATATTGAACCCAATACTGTATTTTTTAATCACAGATCATCTATAGCCATACTGTAATTAAGGCTATTTGTTTTAGAATATACATACAAGAAATTGAAACAACAAAACTACTGTACTTTTATTTAAAGACTAAGAATTAAGACTATAGAACAATTTCAAATTTATAAACAATTTGGGCATTTGGATCTTGAAATACTACCCTTCCAGTGTAATTTATTTTTTTGTTATATATGCAGTAGTTTATCCTACTCCATATGTGTAAAATATAGGTAACTTCAGAACCAAAATTCATTCTTAAATATCATTACTAATACATCAAATATTAAACTATTTGGAGAATTTTGTCAGATTAACTCTTAAATAGCTGTGGGAATGACATATGTACATAGCAGCTTCAATGCAATGGAGCTAATAAACAAATTAGGAGAAAAACAAAATAAAAACAAAGGCAAACATTCATACCATTCTCTAAAACCAGGATGAATAAGTGGGAAATCAATATAAAGCATTTTCTTTAGCTTGAAAATGAAGTTCCAGGAAGCAAAAAACACCTACAAAAAGACTGAGATGACAGTTTCTTTCTTACCCTGCCGTTGCTCACAACAGCCATTTGCCCAGGGAGCAGCTTAAGAACCTCCTGGCAGAACATCTGGTGGGTTTTAATTAAATCCAGTCCTAAAGTGTTGTACTTCTTCTCAAAAGTACTGTCATCCATTCCCTAAAGCAAAGGTAAAGCACGAGATGGTGGAATGCTTCTGCAAAAATAAATTCTATAACAGCTGAGGTAATCAAGTATTTTCTTCAAATTATGTGGTAACCAGAAATGAAAATAAAACAACCAACTCAGCTTCCATGTAAGTACATAACTGCTGGTGTGGAGCCACGGTTTCCCAACTAGCTCGCGTGAAGTTTTCACCCTTGGGCAACTGTGAATAACCATGAGAGAAAAGCTGAGCCTGAGGTTAAGCACTTCTATGATCCAGCACACAGCTGCATGAACAATAACATTCCCTGTTAACTGAACTGTATTCTCACTTTTAGGAAAAAGTTATTAGAAAAATCCATAATACTCTAAAAATCTAACAGTCATTTTAATGTGGTCATTGGATACAGCTTAAAGATGTCCAGGGGAAGCCAACATCATCCAGTAAGACACATAACAAATTAATGTTCAGAGTAGGGATAAAAAGTGCCGGAACTTTGCCATGCTTACAGTGGCACTGTGCCTCACCTGTCAAAATTATCCTGCTATATTAAGCTCTACTGAGAAGTATTTCTTCATTATTTCTTCATTTCTTCAACATACAGACCAGGCAAATAGATTCATTCAGATACAATTAATGTAACAAAATAAATTAGTAGCATGCATATACTGGTTAATTAGCTATCTCTGTCCTTCCGAATTTATTAGACAATGAAATAAGACCATAAACTAACTAATTTTGTGCCAGAGAGTTTCAGTCTTCCAAATCTTCCTATTTAAAAATACTATAATTTACAGATTGTTCTGAAACAAAAGCTGTAATTTGCAGCTGTTGTCAAATAACTCAGCTCCACTTTATGTGTGAACATTGAAATAGGCAACATTTGTATTTTAAACAAATGAATTTTCATAGAAACACACCAGAAAACGTTGGCTAGAAGTATACAGTGCTTGTTAACCTCAACCGCTTCAGTCTGTGCCAATTACTGCTCACAACCACAACAGCAAGGAAAACCAGTTACTTCTGAATTCATAATTCTTGTTAAACACTAATAATGTGATTTTAATTTAGGGAGCTATAAAAAAAACCCCAAACCATCAACAATTAAAATTTAAACTATTTTGGTCTCAATAATCTGGTATCTGTACTCTGTATTTTTCAGTATTCTCATATTTTATTCCTAAGAAATTCTCTATTCTTCCACCACATAACAGTTGTCAAAAACCCAGATCTGCCTGAACAGAAACTGTATAAAGATTATAAACTTTATAGCATTTGGCCAAACACTGTTACTCTCAACAGCATCTCCTTACAATAAAATATATGTAACATGTGAAAAGGAAAGTAGTGTAATTTAGTTTGCACTCACTGGGATGACAAATTTAGCAATTTTAGTTCCAGCAGCAAGGGATTTTGCTGTCTCTTCCTTAATGAGTTTACTGAGAAAACTTTTTAAATTGCTGTTGTTTTGGGTTAGAAAAGCAGTCAAAATTCCTCTTGCAATGGCTGTGTTCTCTTCCTTTATTTTTGATGAAGGGTTGTTCAAAATCCCAACTCGGGTATGACTGCTTGTTTTCTGCAGAGAAAAATACAGAATAATGCACAATTTTACAGTTCCAGCTGCTACTACCTAATGTATTCATATCTATTATAGCTCTTTAAAATGCCCTTTAAATTAAGTATTGTTTTGTAGGTATTTGTCTTTAGGAAACATACATTGACGCCTAATTTAGAACTTCAACTAGGAGTAAAAATAGTAAGAATCTACCTATTCTGTAATACACATTACAAGTAGAAGATTTTTTTAGAGAATTTTTTTAGAAGATTTTTTAGTAGAAGTTTTGTTTGCACACTTATTTGAAATACTTGACCATGTGTACTTGAAACTGCTCCTGAGAGGCATGCCCTTGCTGGAAAGAAGACAGGTAGAATACTACCTGTTCGGAGACACAAGTCAAGCCAGTCGAAGGGAGTTCTTACTGCTGTGCCTGGTTTTGGTACCCCCAGTGCAATAAGGATGTTGAGATGCTGGAGGGGCTTCAGCAAAGGGCTACCAAAGGCCTATGAGGAGGCGTCGAAGAAGCGGGGCTTGCTCAGTCTCCAAAGAGGAGGCTACAAAGAACCCTAACAGCAACCAACAGCTACTGAAGGGGAAGCGAAAAACATGACAGGGCCAAACTCCTCTTGGTCGCAGCAAAGAGTGTATCAGGGGGTAATGGTCATATATTTTGGCCTGGCAGGAATAATTACGCTAGGAAGGCAATGTAACACCAGAATAAATTGTCAAGGGAGGGGACGGAGTCACCTTCGGAGATTTTCAGGACTCCTTCAGAGAAGCCAAATCTGACATATTAATGCTGGTAATAATCCCACTTTGAGTGGGAGGCTTAACTAGATGACCTCCAGAGGTTTCTTCCAGCTAAAACATCTCTAGTTTTTTCAAACAGACTAAGAATATATTAGTAGTTTTCAAAATAGTGTATATTAGATGGAGTAGTTAAAAGTGAGTTCCCTTTGGCCAATTCCCCTCCCAGATTCTTGCACGCTTTTCTTCAAGTGCCAATGGCAAGTCACGCAAAAGAGGTGTCTGTGCCAGTTTTGCACCTAGCAGAAATTCTACTAGACCCAGACCCAACAGAAAAAAGGGACTGGAAAGGAGTAGAGCATCTCCATACCAATCAGTGGACTTGAAAAAAAAATACCAGGTATTTCTCTTTCTGTCACGAAACTAGGAAATCACTGCACCAAGCAGTACATGAGGTTTATCTAAATCAAATCTATGAATTAGCATGAAGATAACCAAATAAATTGTTATTTTATAGAAGAATCAACAAACCTTATTCAGAATGCTTTTTCTAATGTTTTTCCCAGATTCTCCTCAGTAACACACAGGGACGTGCCGAGACAGTTCTCACTTCCTAGTTGGGTGCTATGGCATATTTTCCCCACTGCAGTGGGGGAAAAAAATGAAGCTACAGAGGGAGTACACCTGTCAAGCTTGGGTCACAGATGCAGCAGTCAGACAAATGAAATCTTTTGCTGTAGCAAGGACTTGTACTGCATATTCCTCTTTGCAGTTTTTAAAAACATATTTGGTATCACATGCTCCCTGCAACGTACCAATTTCATAATTCCCTCAGGGTGGTGTCGTGGTTTAACCCCAGCCAGCAACTAAGCATCCTTGCTCACCTCCCCTCTCCCCCAGTGGAATGGGGAAGAGAGTTGGAGGAAAAAGTAAGAAAACTTGTGGGTTGATAGAATAGCAGTTTACTAATTGAAAATAAATGAAAGAAAATAATGATACTAATAACAATTCTACTAATAACATGTAATGGAAATACTACTACTAAATAATATTAGTAGTGGTACTAGTAATGAAAATAATGTTGAAAACCCCCCAAATGATACAACTGCTCACTACCCACTGACAGACACCCAGCCAGTCCCCAGGCAATGAGAGTGAGAACCAGACCCAAGAGACAGACCCCTGGCCCACTTCCCACAACTTAAATACTGCGCATGACATTTTATGGAATGAAATGTTCCTTTGGTCAGTTTGGGTCAGCTGTCCTGGCTGTGCCTCCTCCCAACTTGTAGAGAAGAAGCTGGGAAAACAGAGGCAGTATCGGAACAGGAAAAATCCTTGGCTTGATATAAACATTACTTGGCAAAAACTAAAAGCATCAGTATGATGTCAATATTCTTCTCAGCACAAATCCAAAACACTGCCTCGTACTAGCTACTGTGAGGAAAATGAATTCTATCCCAACCAAAACCAGCACAGGTGATTCCTGTTTCAATCCTCATGGGAGAAGGTCTGTAAGTGGGAAGAAATTCACCCTTTTAACACACACAGCATCATGGTTTGTCTCCTGTGTCAGGAGTCCATGAACCAAATGAACCAAATGATCATCTACAGGGCTGCAAGATGTCAGTCCTGCAGGAGAATAGAGCGAAATGACAGCACAGTCTCATAAATCTGCACCTGACCCATGAAAAAATAGTTACACCTTTATTTGTGAGTATATGTTTTGAACGTGAACAGTGTGTTAAGACCATATTCAAAATAATTATTTTAATAAAAACTGCTAGAAACTCACCAGGTGTTTCAAGGCATTAGAAAGCAGTCGTCGCCCGGCTGGCTTATCGAAATCAGCGATAATCCAGACAGTAACAGCATATAACGCATCTTCAGCTGAAAATGAAAGATAATCCTGCTTTACATTCTGGAGAATCTTCTCATGAGTAATGAATAATGAATTAATTCTGTTTGAGAATTAGAAGTTTGTGTGTGTTAGCTGACTGCAACTGTAAGACTAATCTTTACCACATCAGCATTTCTCCCTCTGAACGGAAATAAAATTTTTAGGACGTACTTTATAACTTTAATATAAGAATCACTAAAATAGTCACTAATCTATTGTTGTGCCACTGAAACCAGACAGCCCTAAATAATAAACTAGCACCTGCTTTACCAGAGGTTTCTTATGAATGTTTGATGGAGGCTGGTCATATAGCCAGAAAAGAAAAGAATTAAGTAGCTACAGGAATGCATGAGCTAGGCATTCACTTTCCCAGGCAGCAAAGAGAGAGTCATAGAATCATAGAAGGGTTTGGGTTGGAAGGGATCTCAAAGATCATCTCATTCCAACCCCCCTGCCATGGGCAGGGACACCTTCCACTAGACCAGGTTGCTCAAAGCCTCATCCAGCCTGGCCTTGAACAATTCCAGGGATGGGGCATCCACAGCTTCTCTGGGCAACCTGTTACAGTGCCTCACCACCCTCTCTGGGAAGAACTTCTTCCTGATATCCAATCTAACCCTCCCCACTTCCAATTTAACCCCGTTCCCCCTTGTCCTGTCACTACAGGCCCTTGTAAAAAGTCCCCCCCAGCTTCCTTGTAGCCCCTTCAGGTACTGGAAGGGGCTATAAGGTCTCCCCGGAGCCTTCTCTTCTCCAGGCTGAACAAGCCCACCTCTCTCAGCCTGTCCCCATAGCAGAGGTGCCCCACGCCTCGGAGCATATTCGTGGCCTCCTCTGGACTCACTCCAACCGGTCTATATCCTTCTGATGTTGTGGGTTGTCCTTCAACCAAAGTCAGGACAAAACTCACCTTTTCTAGGCACAAATGGGAATATACCGAATATAGTCCAAAGAAACTAATGTGTATGTGTATATGCAGAAAATTTCCCTTTTTCCTGGTATATAGCCTCCTGTTCTTTATTCTTCATAGAATGACAATGGTACATAGAAATTCATCAAAATTATCTGTAGAAGAATATCAGTCTACTCACGTCTGTCACATATTCCCTAAAAGGTAATACGTATAGATGGGAATTTTACAAGGTTCTAGTGAGATTCTAGGGAAAGGTTGTTATTATTAAGTGTTGCTACAGTCTACAGAAACACACTGGGGACAGAGATTTGAAATGTAGATTCCATCTTAAAGGTTACGGGTTTTACACAAGAGATCTGAATCTCAGAAATGAGCCTAGAGATTGAAAGCTGTACACCATTTGACAACTAGTTGTTCCTGTGACTGTAGACAGAGAAGCAAATACAGTCAAATAATTTTCTTCTGAAGAAATGTAACTATATGGCATTTTTTTCTGACAACAGAATAAGTAAAAAGTACGTTGAGGCCACATAAAAATTACTGAAAGAGCAGCACTTTGTTAACTGGATTATTCTGTCCTTTGACGGACCAATGAAAATGAGCAGTTAAGTATTTACTCCTAGAACTCAACGAGGTACAGACTATTGCAAAATTCCAGGCAGTATTATACCCCCACTGCTGGAATCGTGATCTCTTCTAACACCAAGGGAAAGTACTTGTATATGCAATAGGAATATTTTACATCAAAAAATATTTTAAATGTACAAAAAAGTGTGAATTTTAGCAATATAAAATATATGAGTGATAACCATCAGAATATACAATTTTTTTTTTTCTACAGAAAGACAAAGTTTCAGATATCAAAGTTAAACAATCTAACTAGAGGAAAAATAAAGAGATACTAAATGCTAAGAAATAAGAAATAAAATCAGTTATTCCTTAAACTGTAGAAATGCTTGTTTTTTATACTAATATTACAAAGACTATACATTCTTCACTTGATAATGCTGCAACTAAGAGTCACCTGAAAACTGAATATACTCTCTTTAATATCCTCAAGTAAAACCGTATTGGTATAAAAACTGAGTCTATTTTCAAATCTGCAAAGGTCTTGCAAAGCTTTTTAACTTCATGTCCGTAAAACAAAAAACAACTAGCCATGAGATCCATCCCATTTCAAAACTAAGAAATCAGAAATCACTATCCTGTTAAGTATAATTTATGTTTATAATATTAGGATATGATCTGGCTCCTGAAAGAAGGTACTGGGATACTGGGAAATGTATTTATTTACATGGCTCCTTGGAAAACTTACTTACTTGGGATATTTTACTGCCAAATTCCAACAGTTTGTAATACCTATATACATTCACCTATGTATATAAAACCCATACAGAAAATGAATATACCCTTTTTTGTTAAATACTTCATGTTGTCTGAAATTACAGCACTTTTATCTTGTGAGTCCAAGAAGGAGAAAGTAGAGAAGTCTTCCACTTCAAATGGAACTGCAAAACATAAAACACAACATGTTAGACTTAAAAACCAAGGAAAATCATAATGACAGCCAATCCAAGAAAAGTAGTTACCGGATGTGGGTCTGAAATGTATATATCTTCTTCCTGATCCAAGAATAGTGGGGTTCATACGGGAAACTACATTGTGCTGATCCATAAGAAAATCCACTGCATTTATATGATCATTTAACAAACCCTGTTGTGAGAGAAAGAAATTAAAGCTATACTCTTAGAATTCCAAGACAAAAAAAGACCAAGAACTTCTATAATCTTTCAACTGAGTTTAAAGCTTCTAGGTGCACCAGGATGTGGATAATGTCAAGTCAAAAATGTATAAAAATCACACAGATAGTATTTCAAAACATCAGATACACATTTTTCAATGAAAAGCTTCAGTACATCCTCAGTTTCTGACTGAAAAATTCCATATAATTACTCTATGCTCAGTAGATCCTTCAATCTTGTATAATCTAAAGATACTGTTTCAAAACCATGAGTACAAAACAATGTTAAGAATGTAATTCAGTTATGATATTATTAATTTCAAGCCATCTCATTATAAAAAAATTAATATATAAACATGACTCAAACAATTAACTGCCATATATTTCATCTGGCATTCATTCAGAAATGTTAAACATACCATGAACACTGCCCTCTGGAAGAACCCGGTGGCATCAATAATCCTCTGAAGAATAACTGTCTCTAACTCTGCAGCATCCATCTCTTCTCTGTTAAAGGGCACGCCATTAAACAGAGCTTGAGGCAATGGACCCAGGCCAGTCTTTTTATAAAATGTTGCTCCTGCCTGATCATATCAGAAATATCACGGGATTAAACAGGCTGTGTCTGACTGTAGCAAAAAATGAGACTAATATCAAGAGACAATGAACTCTAATCTCCAAGCACAATTCACTGTCACACCTTTGCATGAGTAGCAGGGATAAAACAGGACATGTTCGGAAACCAAACAGGACGCATAGGACTCGTTTATCAAACAGAATGACAAAAAATATTATAGATCTATATATGGTGTTTTAAACTTTTGCTTTTATCATCCTGCTGAGAAATATTTACTTTTGCTTAACATTCTTAGCAAAACGTAAATGACATTGGAGAAGGACTTTAAGACAGTCATAGTTTCAGGTGGAGTGACATCAATCTTTTCCCCAAAGGCAGCACCCAAAAAAAACTTATCTCAAAAGGCTTTTAAGTTCAGAAGCCAAGCCTTATTTGATAAGAAAGCAGAACTAGCTACTTTTTCCTCAAACAGAGAAAATTCAGTGAGATAAACAGAAATAAAAATGTATTATAAGTAATTCCCCCTTCCTATTCTGCATCCTTTCATGTTTTCTTTCAGTGTCACTTTCTGGATGGCTACAAACTCTATGGCAACATCCATGTGTCCATCTTTCTGGACATCCCACTGTCTCCTCCCTGATCTTCATCACCATCTCATTGTTTCTGCTGGTACAGAGGGCTTCCTCCTGGTGGCTGTCTATTTTTCTTCCTTTAATATTCTTTATGAGAAGCTTTCCTCCCCTCAGCATATCCAGCTGTTTCCAGGGCAGGTCCAAACAGCCAAACAGCCCTTCTATAGGAAGCCTCTATACAATGCAGTGAGAAACAAGAAACATAAGGCAAACAGCACCTTTTTTCCTGACTGACCAGACGCACCTTTTTAAAAGAATATAATATATGTTGTGTGACAAATTTTAAAAGGAAATAAATAAAATGGATGTGTGTCAGAAATATAACACTGGCATGGCTGAAGACACACGAAGGGAAATGGTACTTACATATATTTTAGCAGAAAATTATCTACATATTCAATTATAGATAAAAATGTCTTTTCTATAGTCTTTAAATCAAAATCCACAGCTGTCTTTCCCAAAGGAAATTGTAACCAGAAAGTACAATTAAAGGAAATAATGATTCACTGAGAAAGCAGGCTTCAACTCCTCACCCGAAAGACAGCAAATTCTGCAGTGTCAGAGAGACCCCTCGGCATGTTTACTAGAAAAAACTCTTGTGCTCCAGAATGCAGCAGGCAGCACTAAAGTAACTCTGAGAGCAGTAATGAAGAAACCCTTTCAACATTTCCACTAATGGTGGCTGAAGAAAAATTTGACTCGAAGATACTGTATTTACTTGCTTTAACATTTAGCAAGCTTTCAGCTCAGCAAATGCAATAAATTGTGTAGTGTGATATTTCTTACCACTTTGGCCTCAACATACCTTCCTCCCTTCATCGTATTCAGAACGAACATCTAGGATACTCTGAACATCAGCGTGCGGGTATTCGCTTCTAAGAACATCTTTCACATGATCTACTGTTAGAACATTTCCATCTTTCACTTCATGGTACATCTGTAAGAATTATAACAGAAAAATTAAAAAGAAGTAATAAATTGTCAATCATAATCTAATAAAATGAACAAAAGTAAATAAAAATAAAGATATTATGTAGTGTTCTAGTAATTTTATATAGGTATACTTTTATATTGCTTTTCTTTCTATATTGCATTATATTTCTATAATGCTTTAGTAATTAACACCCTCACACTTAGGCACAATTTTTCATCAGAGCTCTGTTCTGATTAATCTATTATTAATAGTTTATTCAGTATTAATTAATTATTATTTTGATTAATCTATTATTATACCTTTAGTCTAAATCTGAAGTGGCAGAGGAAATGCACTTCTGTGATCTGAATGTGAAAGGTTATTTCTCCCCACGGATTAAGAGAAGGAATCTAAATTCCTACTATAAACTATTAATAACCACAGGTAGATACCTGAACCTATATGGGATGAATCCAAGCCTCAATTAGTCGGTGTTACTTTTTCCTGCGGTGCTAAGTTTTCCTTACCAATGCTATTTTATTTCATAGCATAAGATTCTACTTTCATGAAACATACGAAAGACATTCAAATTGAAAATTATTCAATCAGTTTATTTTCAAATGAGAAACAACACATTTCTCTCTGTAGCTCTGAATCTCTCTAACCTGTATTTTATTGATTCTATTTCTGTTATCTTTTAATGATATTTACCATCCCCTCCTTTTTATATTATGAAACAAATTAAACAGATGAGCACCACATTTAAAAAGCACATTGTAATTGATATTTTGTGATCTGGTCATGGATAACAGCCACGTATGGGTGTCAGTTCCTAACAACTGCAGATTTCTATTTCTCTTCCAAGGTACTCTTAGTTCAATTCCTTTCCTCTTAAGCTCTCTGAGTTTGTGTACGACATAAATTTCTCAGCACTGAACAGAAAATAGAAAACAAAAATAAAGAAAAAAAAAGTAGTAATGCCATATATAATTTTGCCTGCAGTGTCTTCACATAACCTGCTCACTTTATTTCCCTCCATTCATCTCTCATATCTGAAATCCCTCTCTTCACATGAACCTGCATTTTCTCACACAGAAAACCTGTCTCATTAATTAAGCTGCAAGCCTCATGTTTTCCACACCCATGAACAGCTCAAGCATGACCGTAAAGTAACTTCTCTCACTCTCTTTCATTTTCTACACTAGAGAACGACCAAGGGTGTTTCAGAGCTCATAGGATTGCCAAAGTGATTTGAAAATGCCTGTACTCCAAGAGATACAGAACACAAAAGACAGGCACATCACGTTAACGCAAATAGTACAGAATAATTTTTCACATGAAAATACTAGAAGCTGTTAAGACATGCATCTACCTTTTTACATTCTTGAAGAAAGCCTGTAGATAGGTAAAATGACAAGAGCAAGTTGGTTTCTGGAGGAGTAAAGTATTTCTGCAAATCATTCTATAGCATATTAATGCTATGCATGTTTTTCAGAGACTATTTCCACATAAAGTAAATGCAAATGTCTCACGTTGTCACAAGGTAGCAAAACCCTGGCTATGCAGAAAAGCAGTAAGTTTAAAAAAAAGGTGATTTTTTGGGAAAGAACTAACATTAATTATCGAGGTAAAGGCTTGAGAGATGTCAGATTCCTCTGCAATGTAATTAAAAGTTCTCCAAAGAGCTATTCCAGCATCCTCATTTCCATCAACTTCTTCTTTTGTACTTAAAATGAAAACAAATCCAATTCTACAAACAAACAAAAAGAGATCATAGATTTTAAAACAATATCAGTTTCACACACATTCTAATACCAACATAGAAGAACAAGATATTTCTGTTCAAGTTAATCTGTCCAACATGTAGGGATGAAAACGCCTGCAGGTAGGTATTATTGCCATGACTGTGGATGACAATGAGGACACCAGCTATGCAGTCTTCATCACAT
This sequence comes from Eurypyga helias, assembly GCF_000690775.1. Taxonomy (NCBI): domain Eukaryota; kingdom Metazoa; phylum Chordata; class Aves; order Eurypygiformes; family Eurypygidae; genus Eurypyga; species Eurypyga helias. Next base: position 41,613 of record NW_010262275.1, on the reverse strand, counting down.
CTCCTACATTATGCTTAGATTACCAACTATGTACTGATTTTAGATATGCCTTTTTAAAGCTGACAGTAATGAAGATTTCTGTGAATCATCAGGATTTACTCAGAGCCCTTTCTCTCCTTAGCTGTCTGAAGGACGTGACATACTTTAAATTCCTGCCATCATCTCTTCAAGGCTTGACTCTTTTTTTTCAGTCTGGGAGTTGTCTGTTATTTTTCCTGAAATGTGTGTCTTGAGTGCCTGCACGCAGACATGCCATTCTTACTAGCCCTTCTTTCTGGGGCTTTCCCAACCTCACATTGCCATTAATTTTCCATTCAGACCAATTTTAAACACATCTACTACAATTCCCTACATTTGCATTATATGAAACCAGCCTTAGGAAGGTGGGACCACAGAATCATAGAACCATTTAGGCTGAAAAAAGACCTTTAAGATCAAGTCCAACCATTAACCTACCACTACCAAGTCCATCGCTAAACCAGATCCCTAAATGCCTCGTCCACATATCTCAAATACCTCCAGGGATGGTGAGTCCACTGCTTCCCTGGGCAGCCCATTCCAATGCCTGATAACCCTTTCAGTGAAGAAACTGTTCACAATATCCAATCTAAACCTCCCGCAGCACAACTTGAGGCCATTTCCTCTTGTCCTATTGCATGTCACTTGGGAGAAGAGACCAACCCCCTCCCCTCTGGTAAGCTGGAGAGAGCAATAAGGTCTCCCCTCAGCCTCCTATTCTCCAGGTTAAACACCCCCAGCTCCCTCAGGCGCTCCTCAGAAGACTTGCTCTCCAGACCCTTCCCCAGCTCCGTTGCCCTTCTCTGGACATGCTGCAGCACTTCAATGTCCTTCTTGCAGCGAGAGGCCTAAAACTGAACACAGGATTGGAGATGCAGCCTCACCAGTGCCCAGTACAGGGGGACAATCACTGCCCTAGTCCCACTGGCCACACTGTTCCTGATGGAGGTCAGGATGCCATTGGCCTTCTTGCCCACCTGAGCACACTGTTGGCTCATATCTAGCCAGCTGTCGACCCCTGGTCCTTTTCTGACTGGCAGTTTTCCCCAAGCCTGTAGCGTTGCAGGGGTTGTTGTGACCCAAGTGCAGGACCCAGCACTTGGCCCTGTTGAACCTCATACAATTGGCCTCAGCCCATCGATCCAGCCTGTCCAGATCACTTTGCAAGAACCTTCCTACCCTCAGGCAGATAAGTGCTCCCGCACAACTTGGTATCCTCTGCAAACTTTCTGAGGGTGCACTCAATCCCCTCATCCAGATCACGGATAAAGATATTTAAGAGAAATGGCCAGAGCACTGAGCCCTGGGGAACACCACTTGTGACCAGCCTCCAACTGGATTTAACTCCATTCACCACAACTCTTTGGGCCCAACCATCCAGCCATTTTTTTAAAAACAAACAGCAGGTCCAGCAGGCACCTTCCCTAGCTGGCTCCCTCACCATCATAGAATCTAAGTCACCAAAGCAAAATACTATACAACAGTACAGACCCCATGGCTCGTCCACATCTTGAATACTGTGTACGTGACTGTTGCTCTCATCTCAGAGAAGTTAAAACTAAGAAAGTTAAGAGAAGGACAACTCAGAAAACAAAACAACCTTTGGAACAGCTTCCAGGCAAAACTAGTAAC
>NW_010262275.1:28539-39948 GCF_000690775.1 Eurypyga helias | reverse complement strand
TGACTCTGGTTGAATGTGGCAGAGCTTTATAAAATCATGACTGGCATCTAGAGAGCAGGAGAGACTGCTTAGTCTCTCTCCCAACTGTAAGAGCTACAGAGAATGTAAATGAAGCTATTGAAAGTCTTCTTACATACACCGTGTAGTTCAACTGTGAGAACACCTGGAGAAGAATACTGTGGGAGCTAAAACTTTCATGAATTCAAGGGGAAAACAGAAAAGTTTATGGAAGAGAAACCTATTGAGGGTTGCTAAATATTTAGAAACTACATCAGGGTTTGCAATTCTTTCATCTCCAAATGCATGAAGACCAGGAAAATACTCAGGCAAGGTAGCTGGCTGTCCTGTTCTTTTTATCATACCTAGGCATCTCCTCGTGGCTTGCTGCAGAGAGACTGACCTAAACAGACCTTTAGTCTGATCTAGTTTTGCTGCTGTTATGTATTAGAAAAGGCAAATTAGGTTCTAGGCTATATAATCCTCAAGGACTGAAGCAGCATTGTCTCCCAGGTAGTGACAAAACAGCAACAGATATCTCTGTCCTTCATTACTCTTTTTTTTTTTTTAAATTCAATGATAAAACCCAAAGAAAACCAAAAAACAATGATCAGAACTAGTAAAATTTTAAAGGAAAATTAAAACCCTCTAATTTATTGCAGAAACAAAAAGCCATTTCACAGGAAGATTTTAAATATTTATTAATTCATCTTGCTGAACCTTGGATCTGATTTGGACATGCTTATCTTCTTTTATAAACTGTGGAAATAAACAGGCACTTCTGAGCACAATTCATTTTTTCTTAAAGTAAGAATTCTCAGATCAAGAGATTGTTCCTCATAAGTGTCTCTTTCTCTCAAATGACAACTCAGAAAGTTGTTCAGACTCAGAAAACTGATTTTTAGAAATTCACAACTTGGTGAGGAAAATCTCAGTTTGGTCTTGAAGTATTTGTGTCATAACAATATTTGGTAATGCAACCTCAATTGAAAGGATTAAATTAAAAAACGCCCTCAAATCATGTTTTACTTACAGAATATTTTGCTTAGAACGTAACTTCACAAGGGTATCCAGTGGGACTATTTGACAAGGTCATTTTTTATCAGCCATTTGCAGTTCATTTTCCACACACTCAGGTATGTTATCCCTTGCAAAATATTTGCTTAAGAATACTTAATACCCAAGTAAGCTTAACACAAGTGTGTAACGAACGTGTCTTATTAGAATGTTGCTGCACTGGACTTCATTGGAATTCCCATCTTTGCCTAGCAGAATAGAAGATGAAGAAGAAAAAAGGAAAGCAACCTTCTTTTCAGGCTTTTCTTCAAGACTTTCACAGTTTTCCTTACCTAAGCGGTACATCATGATGATAGAATAATTCTGCCAGTTTCATATAATCACCTGTATCTTCTTGAAGAGGATCAACAAATAGTACCTAAAAAGTGAAAACACATTATACAGCCAATATTAATTCTTGATGTCTCCTCTAATTTTTTTTTCAGACATAAAATCTAAGATAATAACAGAAATGCACCCCAACTGTTTTCAATTTCCTAGAGCATTCATTGTAAGCACACATTAAGAGTATAAATGAGAATAACTTCAGAATTAATGAATTTGGACCTAATACTGACAACAGCATTTAACCATTTATTGAACTTCCAATGAAGTGATATCACTACTACTCTTTGAAAGGCTCTGTACCAGTATTTTATTAATTAACTTGATATTTAAATTCATAAGGATCTAATGCTGATTTTTCTTCCTTCAACTAATTGTATTCTGTTGTAAAAACCAAACTAAAGTAAATAATCAGAATATATTGACTTAAAACTGCAATTAAAAAATTAAGTATTGGGAATGAATTGTTCCTTCCTGTCTTGCATAGCTCTGTATCCACTCTTTCACTTACTGTAGCTTGAAATGTAAAATCAGATCTTTCAGGCATGCACAGAATCTGAAACTGGGATCTGTCTGCATAGGTAAATTATCCTTATGTAGATTTAATTATGACATCAATACCTTATTTATTCAGCTTTGTACTGCAACTCCCCTTAGAATCTGTAATTGCTAGAGTAGCTGAAATGCAGCAGAGTAATTTCAAAAATTTTGAACACTCCCTCTGCCTCAGATTATAGTAAAATGATACATTGCAGATTTCTATAATGTACCCTTTATATACATCTATGCCAATATTTAATTTTGAATACATAATGCAATCGACTTCGTATTACACACATCTTATGTTTCATTATAAACATCCTTTTTCTGTTACACATTGCTTGTATTTTGGTTGTCTTTTCACATACTGAACTTCATGTCCCTTGGCGTGGCTACATCAGGGGAGGAGGGAAGAATACGGATGTCATCTATTTGGACTTCTGTAAGGCATTTGACACAGCCCCCAAAACACCCTTCTCTCTAAAATGGAGAGATATGGGTTTGATGGATGGACCATTTGGTGGACAAGGAATTTGCTGGATGGCCACATCCAGAGGGTAGTGGTCAACTGCGTAATGTCCAGATGGAGACTGGTGACAAGTGGTGTCCTACAGGGGTCTATTCTGGGACCAGTACTGTTTCACGTCTTCATCAGCAACACAGACAGTGGAATTGAGTGCACCCTCAGCAAGTTTGCAGACAACACCAAGCTGTGTGGTATGGTTGACATGCCTGAGGGACAGGATGCCATCCAGAGGGACCTGGACAAGCTCGAGAAGTGAGCCTGTGTGAACCTCATGAGGTTCAAGATCAAATGTAAGGTCCTGCACCTGAGTCAGGGCAACTGCCAGTATCAAGACAGGCTGGGGGATGAAGGGATTCAGAGCAGCTCTGAGAAGGACTTGGGGGTACTGCTGGATGAAAAACTGAACATGAGCCGGCAGTGTGCGCTGGCAGCCCAGAAAGCCAACTGTATCCTGGGCTGTATCCAGAGAAGTGTGGCCAGCAGGTCGGGGGAGGGGATTCTGCCCCTGTACTCTGCTCTGGTGAGACCCCACCTGGAGTGCTGTGTCCAGCTGTGGAACCCTCAGAATGGAAAAGACACGGACCTGTTGGAGCAGGTCCAGAGGAAGGCCACAGAAATTATCTGAAAGAGTTGGGGTTGTTTAGCCTCGAGGAGAGGAGGCTCTGGGGAGACCTCACTGGAGCCTTTCAATATTGAAGAAAGGTTTATAAGAAAGATGGAGAGAGGCTTTTTATCAGTAGTAGTGACACTGTATTGATAAATCAAGGGGTAACATAGTTTTAAACTAAAAGAGTGAAGATTTAGATTGGATATGAAGAAATGAGGGTGGTGTGACATCACAGGTGGCATAGGGGAACAGGTCACCCAGAGAAGTTGTGGATGACCCACCACTGGAAGTGTTCAAGGTCAAACTGGACAGGGCTTTGGGCAACCTCATCTAGTCGAAGATGTTCCTGTCCCTTCCACCCAGACCATTCTGTGATGCTGTGATTCATAAAATTGCCTTTTGTAATTTAAATCAGCAAGAGCCATTTCCTTAACTACCTAAGTAATACAGAACACTATGTACAAAATAAAAAATAGGCTATAGGCATTAATAATTAGTATGCTTTATAACATACCCTTTTGTACCTCAGTTAACCATCTCTAAACCAAGAACAGTTATCATTACCTTCTCTCAGTGTACTATGAAGAAAATTCATTGACAGCAGTGAATTATCTATATGCCTCATGGACAGGAACAGAAAAGCTCCTGACAAAACTGTGCCCAAGTCCAATTCTGGAAATCAGAATAATGCTCACATACGACTCACTAGACAAAAGTATTTTCACTACTATTAGCAGACTCACATAGAAAACATGGAATTCTAACCTATCTTAACAACGAATACAGCATGTGTATTTGTCAATAAATTATCTGACCACATATTAATACATACACTATGCAAAAATGTAGTTCTCCAAACTTACCAAGTTATATAAATTGCGTCTGATCTGCTGTATAACTCCAGGAAAGGCAGGTTTTAGCAGTTCCTGATAGCTTGCAGGCCATATGCTATAGCTATGATCTTGTTCTACATTATTAACCCACTAAAACAAAGGCAGCATTTAAAAAACACACATTAAACATTGAGTAAAACATGTATGTATAAATAGAGATATTTTAAAATAAATGGTAGTCCTGGAAAGAGTAAAATTTTTATCTTATTTTTGAAATAGTAACAGCAAATAGCTTCTAAAATTAGTTGTTTTTTTTTTTTCTTTCAATCAAACTGTTCTGAGTTTTTATTTGCAGTAATAGTAAAACTAAATGGATGGACGAAGGAAAAAAGACCATTTATACTCTGCGTCAGGATGTGAATAAAACCATTTTCTAGAGTTTGGAAGCTACTTTCACAATACAAAGGTCATAACATATCACACAGATGTGCGTAACAGCATAACCATCTTGTAAGACAAACACAGTATTTATAACCCGCAGCATCACTTCAGATATATCAAAATAACTGATTTTGATTTGTTCTTCTACTGTTGCCTGTGCAAGCCTGTCTATACTTGGCAAAGAGAAGAGTGAAATATGGTTCTTTCAGGTGAATAAATTTTTCATTTCAGTGCCTTTTCCACTGGCATATACCCTTTGTAATGAAAACTACACATTTTGAAGGCGGCAAGAGGGCAGTCATTGGACAATTAGAAACAAAATATTTAAGCTGTCTGGTCATCATACTTGTAAAGTACATTTAGCAGTCTTACCTAATGCAAAGATACTATGTAGCTAGATTAATTGCTGTAAAGTCAGATTCTATAGCTATGAGTGTGCAACTACTCTTAGACAAATTCCACTTCTTTTTTAAACATCCTACATCTTAAAGTTTTAATAAAGTATAGGCTAGAAGAAATTACTTTATTGAAATATTGAAGGGATATCACTCTCCAAAAGTATTTTAGATTGCTTATCAATATATGGTCTGATGCCCAGTATTTCAATTACACTACAAAAAAAGATCAACTGTCCCATACATAGCATTATCAAATATGTAATATCCAAATAAATAACTGTTTAATTACTTACTATTATCGAAGAGTGACGAATATCTAGTGCATAATTGTCATCTGTAGGATGTATATGCAACCTCATCAATTTACTCAGTACCTCCTCTTTGATTCCAAGTTCATGAAGGCCATGCATCACTTTTCCTTCCAGTTTAAGAGTTTCTAAGATACTTTTTCAGGAAGACAAAACGCATAATGTCTACACAGAACTCTTGCCATGACACAAAAAGAAGAAATATTTCAAAGACTATTAGTGGGAGGATTATTTTTAATATTAAAAATAATTTTAATCTTCTCCTGCAGTCAAATAGCAAATGTTTTTGTTTTAAACAACATGGTAAATATACGTCTCCAAGTTATTTCAAAAGGAAATTATAACAGATTATACAACTCTCTTGTTCAGTCACATTTATTTTATATGAAGGAATTTCATCCATTTTCAGTAGGACGTGGCAGGACAGCAGCGCGGAAGGTTGCTTACTGCATTGTCCTGACTGAGGCGGAAATACAAGAGGGGAGTACCCTAAGAGGAAGCTTTGCAAGTGTGTAGAGAAGCCGGCAGCAAGTGATGGGGACACAGACAATCTCTAAGTCTGTGTCACGGCAGAACCCTGAAAACAACACAGCAGAAACACACAGCTACACCTCCAAAAGAAGACTCCAACAGGACTCGGGAACATTTGTTGCAATCTGAAAATTTGGTATGAGAATGGAAACAAACCTGAAGTACTCACCAGCAGAACAGAAAGGGCAAGATTTTATAAATGCCTTTATTTCTGTCTTGCTTAATTTTGAGTTTCCTCTATTCTGAAAGGTTTCTTCTAGAATATATTGAAATGAAACCTAGCACTAGCATTAAAAAGTACTATTAATTTTTGTATAATTGCCAAAAACTATGCAAGTGACTTCATCTCAAAACTCTGGCTGAGAAAAAAATTAAGTAAAAATTGTCAAATATAACTGCTAAAATGAAGAACGTTTAAGAATCTGCACAGAGGAGAAAAAAAAGACATTATGAATTAAAAAATAGAAAATAAAAAGTTTTAGACTCTAACAATTCATAGGAACATGAAAAAAACCTCAGCCTTAGCATCAGCAGATTTATTGATAGTTTGCAGGCCACCAAAGGCAATTTCGACATAGCCACATCTGTCCTCCTGTTGACAACATACAGAAGAATGCAAGGGAAAATGTTCACAGTTTATAAATGCTTGTATGAAAGAGGTGAGTCATACCCAAAATATTATAGTATAATTATACAAACTGGAAAAAGATTTCTTATACCAAAAAGTGTATTAGTTCTGCACTAACAGATCTTATTATAAAGGGTGGCCAGACACAGAATCACAAGCATGCCAAAAATAACCCAGTGGTGTGTTTCTAAATGTAATGCCTGCAATTTCTTGGTAATTTTGAAGAGATAGGGATGCGACATCATTTAACTTACTTTTTATAAAGTGCTTTTCCCACCCTTTTATACATACATGCTGGATTTCTTTCCTTTCCAAATTAAATTTACATGGTGTGTCATAAAATTGAAAGCAAATTAGAAAACATATTTCAAGAGATAATGCTGTTTTCAACTACTTATACAATGTTCACATTCAAAGCAAAACCGCTGCAAACCAGTATGCCCTCTACTGGAGTACTTCCTGGCCCCCAAAATGCAACAGATGAGATTATATTCTCCTGGTGATAGATAGATAATCTCCTGTGTTATTAGTAATTCTCTAATTGTCAAATGAAGTGTACCATCTTACCTAAAAGGATCATGAAAATCCAGGTCAATATGAAGGCCATTTAGAAATAAACGTGCTTCTCCAGGTTGGATTCCAAGTATTTCATGAAAATGCTAAAAATTAAAAAATACTGCTAACTTACTTAGGTATATGTCAACACTAACACACATACACAAAGATATATATGTTAAAAAAAAAGGTCAAGTAATTCTGCAAAACAGACACATCAAATCTCTTCCACATAATTTCTTCTTTTAGCTAAGTTTTATTGGTAAAAACATTGACAACATGCCTTTATCAAAGCTATTTAACAAACTTTCAGTGTACAAATACAAATGAAAATAGCTGATAATTCCTCTCCAGACAACCCTACAGTGTCCCTACTGTACAAGGTAGAGACAGGGACACATTCTCAGTGTCTGCCAACAGAAAGTGAAAATACACACAGATACCGAAATAAGGCCTATAAATCCTTTTAAAAATTACTCCTACATATCCATTCAACAAAGGGAGAGCTTAGGTGTGTCCTTCAGATCTCCACTTGACACTGGCTTTCTCAATAGCTTCACACCTTTCACAATTCCAGAAGATGTGTAGCTGCAATCGTTATGGGGAAATAGGAAAGGCAGATGAGAAACATACTGTCTCATCTAAGAAAGGGACCTTGGAAAAAACAGATCAGAAAGGGATAGCGTAGCATATCCTTGCTTTGCAAAGAAGATAAAAAATCCACAATAAATGGATACAAGAGGAAGTATTTAGGGAGTGAAGTATGCCTTAGCACTTTTTATTTCAGAGAGCTGTGAGGCACCACACTGCTCAATGTATGGTGGCTCTAGCAAGATAAGTAACAGGAGCAACAGCAGCTGTTTATTCCCGCTCACCCCATGAGGAGCAGTCAGATTTCCAGATCTGTCTTAATTCCCAACAGAGGAATGGAAAGCACAAAAAAATATGCAGGGGAAAAAACAAAACAAAACAACAAACAAAAAACCCCACCAAAACAAAAAAAAACACTGAGAAAGATACATTTTTTCCCCATTTAGCTCCCACTTGCTGAACACAATGAGTGTGAACAAAAAAATGGACTTTGAACAAAGCAAAATTGGAGCAAGCAACTCTGGCTGCGTATATTAATCCACTTATAAGCCTGCCAGTGAACAAATGAGAGAATAAACCAGGAAAACATTTCTTTATAGCCCACTAATGCTAAGAAATAAGCAGAAAGACTTAAATTTAGTTAGTTATCTATCACGAAAATTTTAGTAGGCATCTTAAAAATGGATGCCAGTGGGCTTTCAAAAATGAGGAGCATAAATGCATGGCACTACGTTTCCTGTGGTCAGAATACGAAAAGAAGAAAGAGATAATTTAATTACTTTCTTAATTTATAAAACTCCCTTTTTTCCCAAATATATACTCATATAAATTACAGAAATGGGATTTTTTTATCTGTATGTCTCAAAACTTGGTGCAGAAGCAGAAGGACTTGTATCTTTACAACTAACTGCAGCTTTGGATAGCTCTGGCCCAAGTGCAGGTCTTGGTATTTATCTCTGTTAAATCTCATACAACCATTAAAACCAGAAGTAGCAGCTGGTGTCTGGCACTTACATTTTTCCTACCACAGCTTCACACAGAATTACATGCCCTCCCAAGGTTTCACTCTACACATCCCTTCTAAGCAGCCAAAATTCATAGATGCCTGACAATTCCAAGTGCCCTTGCATCTGGTGAAATTTCTGATCCTTTTACCTACACAGAGTTTGATCCTGAGACGTGACCAAAACAGGCAGTTGGGACAAAATTAAACAGCCAGGCGCACAGTGATGAGCATCCTCTGTCCCAGGCAGAGAGGCACCCAATGTCCTAGGTACACCTGGATTTTTTCTGTAGTTAGCAAATCTAGCATGGATTACAGTTTTAATACCAGCATTGTGCCACAAAGCACTGTGACTGCAGAAAAATCCACCTTACTGCCACTGGACTCAAGGAGCAAACAATAAATATAGAGGATTACAGTCTCAATGAATCTTACCAGCATCCTCCAGGGCTCATGTGCAGATCTTGTGAGATCAGCAAGAACAGTGCTCCCTGAAGCACTGAAATCAGTATTTAGCATGAGACCTCTTGTCACTATTGAAAGCTTACTCGTCATTGTATAAGCCCAGATATTCATGTCAACACAGATGCTGAGAAAGACTGCAACTGGTTCATGTAGGTCAAAGTCCTAATATTAACTAAAATGAATGCAAGAACAATGGAAAATTTATCAGCCACTGGGTACTGAAACAGGAGTCTAAAAGGTTTTCAAATCCTTCAGTACTGCAGTAAGAAAAGAACTGAGCTGAATCAGAGCTGAGGCTCATTACACAATTTTGATGCTAGGCATTTCATTGTTCAGAAGAGCATCCATTTGCTGTAACAACTTCAATGGAAGGAGTATTTAGGCATCCAAGACTAGAATTTAATGCTGATAATACAGTATTTTCTTGTTAAAGTCTCAGCAAATTATTGCACAGGAAGTTGAGAGTTGTGTTGAATGAGATTTTATTTTTTCTTCTATCTGTAGCTGTTCTTTGTCTATTTCTTAGCTAGGTATGAAGTCATTACACCTAAATCACCGCATGCCTTTCAACTTTTAATACCTTTATTTCCTCCCATTGCATTTCCTATTCAACTTTCATTATCTTGAGAGCATCATCCAGTTACACACAGCATGAGTTCGTACCTCTCCCGCTGCTAGATGGATGTACTGCAGCTCAAGAATGCACATGCCAATTTATTGTGCTCTAGAAGCAGCGCTCAGGAAGTTTCCCTACTTTTATTCAACAGTTTTTAGCTTTTAGTTGTCTAAAGACCTGGAGCCTTCAGACTACAGGCAGGCTATAGTATGAAATTTAAACTTAGTGTGATAGGTGACTAAGATCCTCTTACACTTAATGTATTTAATGCAGTCATGGAAGCATAGGAGTGATTCAACTGACCAAGCCCATAGATATCCAGTGTCATTTGTTTCAGGATAAGGTACCTTGGACTGGAAAGTACAGGTCAGGCAGAAGGGAATGAATGTCTCTGTGGACACATTGACCTGACCTGCGTAGCTATCTTGGATAGCCTGCAGCATCTCAAGGGACATCAGAAATTCAGGTTTAGGCAACTCAATCATGCCCCAGAGAACAACCACTGAGAAAACTAGATTGTTTTGATGTCTCTTAACTACATCTTCATTGTCGTAACAGGAGTTTAGAATCACAGAAAAGTTTGGGTTGGAAAGGACCTTAAAGATCATCTAGTTCCAACCCCCCTGCCATGGGCAGGGACACCTTCCACTAGACCAGGTTGCTCAAAGCCTCATCCAGCCTGGCCTTGAACACTTCCAGGGATGGGGCATCCACAGCTTCTCTGGGCAACCTGTTCCAGTGCCTCACCACCCTCTCCAGGAAGAACTTCTTCCTGATATCCAATCTAAACCTCCCCACTTTCAATTTAAACCCGTTCCCCCTTGTCCTGTCACTACAGGCCCGTGTAAAAAGTCCCCCCCAGCTTCCTTGTAGCCCCTTCAGGTACTGGAAGGTGCTATAAGGTCTCCCCGGAGCCTTCTCTTCTCCAGGCTGAACAAGCCCAACTCTCTCAGCCTGTCCCCGTAGCAGAGGTGCTCCAGCCCTCTGAGCATCTTCGTGGCCGCCCTCTGGAATTTAGATACTATATAGATGTGTCTAAATGCAGACATCTTCATTTCAAACCAAATCTTAGTTACTTTTCCTAATCCTTATATTTAGTAATAATAGCCATTTTAATTCCTGATATACCTTTACTTTTTTTGGCATTTTGGGGAGTAGTTTTTTTTTTTTTACTTTTGTGTTAGCAGAGCTGAACTTTGAGAAAGACATTGTAAAGACTTCATCAAGAAACATGTGAAGTCCTGATAACAACACTCAGACTCTGGACAAACTATGGTCATCGTGGCTTCGTTTTGCTTTATCCCGACTATAACCCTAACAACAAAAAGATATAGGAAAATGTGTATTATCTCAGCTGTATACAGAAAGAAATGACGCAGTGTGCAGATACTGTGTTGTTTCCTTGAGCAAAAACTATGGGACTTCTCACTAGTTGAAGAACCAAGAAACATGCATAATGTTGAGCACACTCGAAGATCTCTCTGGAAACACAAGAATCAAACATGCACCCCACAAACAAGAAAGCTGAAAGGCTCAAGAAGGTGAACTGCTGGGATATGTGAAATGTATTTTCAATACACCAGTCCCATGCTTAATCACGTATGGACAAAAAAAAGCCCTATACAATTGTTTGCATAAGCGTTTACAAGGACGTAACACTTGAGCCTGTCACCATTTGGGCATGAAGTACTCAAGACTGGAAGACCTTCCATTAGTTTTGCATGGTGGAGAGCTCTAACACATTTATGTGAAATTTTTGCTACAATGGTTTGTGTCGTGGTTTAACTCCGGCTAGCAAAATAACATGAAGCCACTCTCACAAATCCCCCCTCTCCTCCTCCAGAGGCAAGAAATGAAACAAACTAAAATGGTTTGGTGCAACTGTATGAAAAAAACCCAGCATCCTTGCACATTTGTATATAAACAGTAGCATCTGGCTGGGATTTAATAGCCATTTGAAAGTACTTGC
>NW_010262275.1:25118-28060 GCF_000690775.1 Eurypyga helias | reverse complement strand
GCGGAGAAAGACCTTGAATCTGGTGCAGGCATTCCCCAGCGCCAGCTGAGAACTTATCAGTGCTGCTCCCTGCATCCAGGAACAGCTTCCTAGCAGCCACGGTAAAGGGAGTTAACTCTTTCCTGACTGAACCCAGCACAGTATGACAAGCCTTTATGAGAAGGCTGCAGGAGTGCAACAGATATATTGTTCACTTTCACTCTTTTGAAAGGTGGAAGAAACCTTAAAGGCATTATCCTGGACATATTAGTCTTGGCAAGGCAAGAGGAAAAGGCCTGAATGGATACAAAGCAAAATGATAAATGGAAATGCTGCAAAAGCACAGGAGTGCCATAAGAAAGAAATAAATCCCTTTCACTACAGTGGTTGGTCAGTTCTAACGCCACATGAAAACATTTGTTCGGAAGATGAAGATTAAAGACAGTACCAATGGTTGCCATTTCATGTGACCAGTCCTAACAGCATGGCGGCTAATGTTTAATTTTAACACTCAACTTGAAAGAAAAAATCCAAACTCTGCACTGTGATAGAAAATACAAGAGATGTCATGAACTCGACAAATGCAAAGTGGCATCTCAGATCAGTCAAAATCACATGAACATTGAATCCTCCTGTCCTTCAAGGTACAAAAGGTGCAGTGCATCGAAGACGGAAATAAACCTACCACCTACCATAGACAACCTTCAAAATACCTTACAGAATAGTTGCATGCGTGATTCTGAGGGTGTGGAAAGCTCAAACCTAGCATGTGCTGACCATGATATAAGCAGCAGGCCTAAGTTCAACACCAAAGCTCTATCAAAGTTAACTGATGCCTATTTTGCTGTGCAGCACACAATTTATAACTGAACACAACATTCTCAAAAATTTTCTGTCCTTGCCTAATTCTGTAACATCAAAAGTGGGAAGGGAAAAAGTACCAAGAGAAAAAGTACTAAGAACAGCGGAAAGTAAAAAATTTTAATTGAGTATTTCAATGTTATTTATTTTGTAAAAGTTGTTTAGAACAATTAGCTCCTTTTCTCTGATGGAAGCCACGTGAAATCTGCTACACTAATAAAAACCTCCAAAGGCAGTAGTATGAGAGTAACTCAATAGTCCACTTAAAGAAATAAAAACAAACCTTCTGATTTTCTTCTATTTCATTTCGCATTTTCTTGTCTACAGGCACTCTCGTCAGTGATCTGTAAAAATGAAATACTGGTATCACTCAACCACTATATTTTGAAAATGCATTCAATAATGTGAATTATGTATTTTAATACCATATCCAATGCACCGTAATTGAAGAATCCTGTAATTAAGACTTGATGAGTAATGCAGAGTCATAAATATTTTCTTTTCAAAACAAATATTTTGTTCTGTGTTAGTCTAATAAACCCAGGTTTCAAATTTATATGCTAGGCTTTGCTGAATTAATAGTATAAGCATATTTTTTTACCACTCTAAAGCTTTTCTCTTATTTTTTTCTGGAAAATAGCATGTGTATTCTAAAAATGTAAGTTGTTTGACCATCTAAATTATTACCTAAATTAGCTATACCTCTTGTATATTTTAAGTTAATGCTACTAACTCCATGCTACTCAACATTACAGCACAGGCGGCCAAGGACACAACTCGATGTTATGGCCAAAGGCAAGGAAAATATGCAAAGAATGGCCACTTTAAAATTAGCTGAGATGAGAAAAGAGGTTTACAGACTGAAACCCTTGAAAATGTGAAGTATTCACAGACAGCCAAAATTAGTCATTCCACCTTTAGAAGATAATCCACTGATTTGTCTTTTTTACCTTTCAAGAATGTTGTGGAAGAGTATTTTAATTTCCTCTGCCAGAATATATTGTACGTGAGGTTTACAGTTTCTAGGCTATCATAAAATACTTCCATAGGCAAATTATTCTATCCATGTTTTATGAAACCCTAAAACATATTAACTTAAATATGATTTTCCCGATAAATGCCAAAATGAATACTCGAGTTGCCTACATAATTTTTTTTTTCAAAACAACATTGTACATTTTGTAGCAAATTCGTAAGGGGCTCTAAAAAACTGGAGTCATCTTAAACTTGAGAGTTTATTAAAACTGAGAATGGTCTTACTAAACGAATTTATGGTAATAAAGGAGTTACTAAATAATATAAATCCTCATGTTGCCCCAAGAAGAAACTGATTTAGAACAGATCTCCCTTGTAAGCTCCCTATTTTTCCCAGTATGTCAGACATAAGACATAAAATTAGTTTACTTTAAACAAATACTCAAGCTATCCAGGCATGCAGTAAGACTACTTGTTAAGTTCAAGCAATATGTTTTCCAAGCTTTGGTTATAAATACTACACAATTCATCACAGCTAAATACCCTTTTTCCATTCATACTCCCTAAATATTCTGGTAGATTATTTTTGTGACTGCGAATCCCTTCTGGAACACATGATGAAAGGGTGATGGAGGATCAAGAAGGAGCTGCATTTATACCAAGCCATACTTGGTGGACTTTCCTTGGCTCCAAATGAGCAAGATGTAACTCAAACTGTGATGTCAAAGACAGCAGTAGAAAACAGTCAACATGGTTCAAACATATTATTATCAGCAGTCATTGGTGGATGAGCTTAATAGCTTGCTTATTATTGTTCAGCTCATTTAAACTCTTTCTCATAAGGCTTTTATAATCATGCTGTCAGGTACTCTCTGTGCACATAAAGAATGTAGTAAGTGTGTTCAATACTGAGTAAATATATCTTGTACTGTTATTACTTTGTGTGTTCACTACTTTTAAAATAATAATGGTAGAACAGAAAGCAAGAAACTATAAACATTTCTGCTGAAAAAGAAACATTGCTGATCAAGATTTTAAAAAAAAAAAATATATGGGAAGAAACTGTAAATACAAATAAAAGAATATCTGAAGCCAAATTTAGATTTGGAAAAATGGAGAAGTTGTAG
>NW_010262275.1:19340-25081 GCF_000690775.1 Eurypyga helias | reverse complement strand
TAGGGAAAAACACTATCAAGTCAGAAGTTCCAAAAGCTGAGTATGTAGGACACTGCTTTAAGGCACTTTCTACCAGTAACAGACATAATTCAGGAACACTACAGAACTTCTCCTTAAAAGAACATTTGAAATTAATGGGAATTATTACTGAGAATTCAGTTAGGCAAGGAGCAAAACAGCTACTTAACAAGTAGCTTGAGATGTCCATATCAAGGTGGACATTTACTGTGTGGCAGTATTACCACAACTATTATTCTGACTTCATAGCAATAGTTTTAGAGAGTCATGAAGTAAAAAATACTTTAGGGGAAAAATGCTCTGATTTTTATCTTGCTAAACTCAACATAAATAGTAGTAAGGTCAACAAGACTTGGAACCAGTGCTTCATTCTGCATACAGAGGTGATAAAAACTGCACCTATAAAAAGGTGCACCTTTAAGAAAATTTAAATCTTTTGAAATACCTTAGAGTATTAAGGCAGAAACATAAAAAATGAATATGAAAATAATAAAAAGGTGGAAAGAAGAAAAAGCTGGTCCAACATTAGCAAGGAAGTAAAATACTTATCAGCAAAAGGTAAGCTTTACTAACAGCCTTTTTGGTAATAAGAAAGCAATGCATTAAAGAATTGTTAACTAGCTCACTGTCTATGCGTGGCAGTTGACAATGTAGGATTCTAGCAAGATTTTAATGAGAAAGTGTGACGGTTGATCCTTGAGAAGGAACACCCTAAGAATTTGAGGTAACAAGTGTAAAAGTACCTGTGAAAGACATCTGCTGATTTTGAGTTCAGTCATTTGTTCAATTTGTTCAGAGCTTCACGAAGTTTTATGCATGTTTTCCTAACTATTAAGTGCTAAGCACTCAATAAAGAGAAACAATTGTCTGAAAGTAAACGGATACCATTTATCATTCTACATGGTGCAGGAATGGTCCTGTATGACCTTAAGGTCATAATATTGTCTATCAAATATCTTTATGCATCTTTATTCTTAACTGGAAGAATGTGTAGCTACGTAGTACTGCGTATCGGGGGGGAAAAAGGAAACTTTTCGCATGTTTATATTGTTAACATTCATAGAATGATTAATGAATAGCAAGAAACAGAGTATTATAATTCTTACTACTGCGTTCTTAAATAATAGATAATTATGACAAATATAAAACAAAGATGAAAAATACCCAGTAAAATGAATTATCAAAATGTCACCATGACATATATAAGTTGTTACGGTCTACATCTAGTGACATTTTGTAAAAGCTACCTCAGACTAACCTTTACAGCTGGAAATACTGAGACAAAAAAATGCAGTTTATAAACTAGAACGTGAAATAAACTTCCAGAAGAATGGTATATTCATTTTTCATGGTCTAACGGACCCCTCCATTTTTTGGGATCATGTAATATTTAATATTTATTTCCATAACTATAGTTCTAAAATTTTTATACAGCCTTTTCAAAACAAAATTTGCATAATTAAAGAATAGCTGCTTTAATCTCTAAACTGTGTGAGTTTGAAACAATCTTAAAATACTACTATTATAACGATCAGTTATCTGTCTAAAGTGATTAAGCAGTATCTTTTAATTTCCTGTTCCTTCAAGGTTTTTTTTCCAGACTACTATTTTTGACTCGGCAGGTTAAGCATGATTAGATTATTAATGAATATATTTTGTGCATTGTTTTCACATAATGCTCCTTTGATTTAAGTTTGTTGTCAATGCAGAGCTACTAACTTTAAATAATTTATATATTTGTAATCTCTCATGTCAAAAATAACATGCTGGATTAGCATATTAGAATAAATTATACAGGACCAGAACTGCAATTCCCCTTTTAATAAGTCTAAAATCTTCATATACTTTTAGCCATAAAAATGTGTGAAGAGTATGTAAATGCTACAAATACATGGTGGGAGTCGCAGTGGGATGTAACAATTTAATGACTTTTTAAATCAAGGGTTTAAATGTCACCTAGCATACCTCAAACTGACTTTCTCCTGTCCTTTAAAGAACAGAGCTGGCCTTCCAGTTCAACGTTTTGTACATTTCCACTGTCTTCTAATGGAAAGCTGCATTTCCTGACTGCTAATCCAAGTATAAATTTGAACTTTATTATTTCATTACAGTACGTTTAAGGCATTAAAAATAGTTATTTTTCTTCCTTGAAACAAGATGTTACAAAGGTAGTTTTTCCACTGCAGTATAGATTTTCTTGAATAGAAAATCAGAGACAATGAAACACTGTGATAATTAAACAAGAGTTGTAAAATGTGAAAGCAGACTGAGTTAAGAATCCTATTTAGCATCATATTTAATTCAGTAATTCAAGCAAGTATTGCTGATAGGATTACATGAATAACTTATTAAATATAAAGAAAATCATTTCTCAATTACAATACAATTGGCTAACAGGAAGAGCAATTTTTAATATTAGTACAGAACAAAATGTTATTAATGTATTTAATATTTATCTTGATCTTTTATTAAGTAATCTGTTATGGGAGACAGATCTTCCCCAGTGAGAACACTAACATACATTAGCCAGGGCCCAATCTTGTCAACAATGTTGTGCTTAGAACAAATTTGAGTGGATCCCCTACAAAATTTATTAATAGAATTTTGCCTCTTCCTATTGAAAGCAGATCTGCCACTAATTCAACAGAATTTTACATGTGGGAAAATATCGCTCCAGTAAGGCCGTTAGGACTAGACATTCAGCCATATGTGCCTGAAGGATTAGAATGCCTTCATGGCATCTCCTGCATGAGTCAGGAAACATTTAAGAGACTGACCACGAGCCCTCCATTTTCTACTAAATGAAATTGCCTGGAATCCACCTAGCAAGCTGTAAGACATGAACATCCAGCTGAAGCATTGGGATATGAATCTGTATTACTGTCATTAAATTCAAATGCAAACATAAAAACAGTATTTGAGAAACAAGCTTAAGTATCATACCTGGCTCTTATTGGGAAGTTCTGAGCTAGGTCTTTCATTACTTTTAAGGCATCGTAAACAGGGGCAGACATAATTTGAGCAGCTGCTTGAAAACTAAGATCTGTGGGGAAAAAAAACCAACACTGGAATTATCGCTCTCAATCAGTACTGCCTACAATCAGAAAACTATTCTATATACACGCTCTTATCATTAACATTTTTTATGTTTTAACCATACATTGTGAAAGATTATGAAGTAACGTTATTAAGGTCAAAAAGACAGGCTCTTAAAAGTTAGAAATACCAAATTCAGGCTTTCCTACAGGATTCTTCTCGGCCATGCTGAGCATACACATTGTACATGCAATTTCTACATTTACAAAAACACACTGGGAAAAAAAAAAAAGGACAATTCATCACGTGGTATTATGCCAGTATCACAAGGATATCATGCTCAACCCTAGGTACACACTAACTCACAGACACCCATATCTGCAGCAAATAATAAGATCTTTCCAGCTCCCAGACTTCACCAGATTTTCAGAGAACAGATAAAGTGCAGAAGGCTGTACATGTGAGGTGTACAGTTTCAAGCGTAGCAGCAATTTCACAGGAAGAGAAGAAAATGGAGATTCACGAAAGGAAGGCCATTTTACTGTCAAATTTCAGTTCTCCTAAGTATCCAGCACAATTTTTCAAGGGATCTCATTTTTCTCTCTACGCTTTTTCTCAGAACAAAGTAGCTTTTCCTGCATCAAGACAGTTTACAGTTCATTTGCCTATCTACTGGAAAAAACAATGATGGAATTCAGTGAGCCTTCTCTGGTGCCTAACTTGGGTGTGACAAATCTTGGCACATGAGACGGGGGGAAAATCCGATTTTGGTACCAACAGGGTAAGGAAATAACATACTAGGTGCTTCCACGTACTTTGGATAGTCTGCCTAACCACCTCGGGGCAATGATAATTTTTCCTTATAATCTGCTATTTAAGACATTTGAGCAGAAACTGAAGGCCTCGGGTTATTCAGTTTGAGGGAAGCTGATGCCACGTAGAGTAAACAGTGCTGGGCAAAAAGTCATAGAGGATGCTGCCTAGTAGAACTTTACACCATCTTTTTGAAGCAACTAGGAATAATAATTAAAAAAAAACAGTTGAAGAAGAATTAATAGCACACATTCCTAGTTTAGCCTGGTAAGACACACCTTGGCTGGAAAAAAAAAGTGAGTCTGAGGGGTAGAATGTTAACTTGGTATTTCTTAGTACTTTTAATAAAAAATATAGCGAGATCACTGTTTTCAAAAAACACGTTTCAGATCCCTTTCAACAGCCTCCTAAGCTGTCATAAGGTGAAACAATACCGAATTGCTGCTGTTACTACAGATAGTGATGCCTTACCTGCTGCGCACTCAGGACATACACTTAAAATCCTTCATAGATTGTTAATAATTTTCATTTTGCACTTCACACCTACAGTACAAATATTCAAATCCCACTGAGGCCAACTGACATGTCTTCTTACCTTCTTGGACGTCTCTGGTAAGGGACTGTCACAGACCTCCCCTGCGGCACCCTAAGACAGCTGAGACAGCCATGTAGGGCACCTTGGGGAAAAGGTGATCCTGAGCTTAAAGCAGATCTCAAAGTATGCTTTGATAGCTAATGAAGCACTAGAGATCAAGAGGCTGTTCACACAGACAAAAGAATGTGTTACTGAAGGAAATACCACATTGGTACTCAGCGCATCATTTTGAGCTATAATACTAAACCTAATTACTTACTTAAAACATAAAGGCTCTTGAAAGACAACTCCTGAACGGTGCTGTGGGTCATTTATAAATAGAATTATGCCCTATAGCTGAAGGAGTTTTGGTGAAATTTAGTGAAATTTTTACTTGGAAGCTAATTAAAGGAAACCAGAGAGCAGCTGAGCCATTAACTCAGCCACTATAATTAGTCATTAAGAATGAACTAGAGAAAACACCCAGTCATGTCAGGAGTAAGAGTATCACAAGTAATGCACCACACAAAGAGGGGGCTGAAGACCCCGTCTGAAAAGCCAGTACCAGTCTTCCCAGTACTGAACAAACAGCATCCCAACACTTAACTACTTTCAGTACTGTATGAACTGGTTGCCTGGGAGGCAGCAACAGGTTATTTTTTTTATTTTTGTAGCCATCACCCTGCAGAAAAGACCACCACTAAAGACAGACCTTCTACCAGCTTTTCAAGGCAGATACTACAGGGATCTAAGTTTCACAGCTGCTTCTGCTTGAACATCAGAGTGGTATTCAATCATATAAAAAATTATATTGACAGAAAGAGAATTTTCATTTGCACAGTAGATTTCTCAGGAGAAATGAAATGCAGTATTTTTCAATTATTTTTAATTTTGGACCACAATAAATCCTGCAGCTGAAGGGGGTTCATTTGTAAAAGACTGCAAGTGAGCTATAATTATCTCAAATACCTAGTTTCTGACCGGGTACTGCTAGCAGCAAGCTCCGTAACAGTCAGGGTCCCAAAAAGAAACTGAAGTTCAGATGATTGCTCAGGCTCCTTCACTGCACTGTATAAAGGCAAATCAGTTTGATCAGGTTGTCCTCTGAAACGGAAGCATCTGGAGCACCTCCTTCTCCATGGACTTGGTGCCTGCAGAGCTGTTTCTCTCACATGTTCTCACTCCTCTCCAATTTCTCTCTCTCCATTTTTCCCCCCCCATCTTAAATGTTATTCCAGAGGCACTGCCACTGTCGCTGATGGGCTCGGCCTTGGCCAGTAGCAGGGCCATCTTCGCGCCA
>NW_010262275.1:17345-19300 GCF_000690775.1 Eurypyga helias | reverse complement strand
CACAGAAGCCCCCCTGTAGCCCCCCTGCTACCAAAACCTTGCCATGCAAACCCCATAGAGCGTGATTTATAATTCCATTCAAGCTACAGAATGTCCTGCAGGTCATCAGCACAGAGCTGTTGAGAAACCAACTTCTACATATTTGTTCTCCTTTTCCATAGGAAAGTTTTTAAAACCATGTTCTCCCATTTGATGTTATATTAATTTAAAAAAAAAAAAAGTATCAACATGAACTCCAGTACACTGATAAAAGTTAAAATTTACAAATTAGAGAAAACAAACTGTCTTAATGTGTATTTTGTCCCAACACAGTAGTCATGTCAAAATGATATTTTTTTTGCCCGGCTTCTCAGGAAAAAAAAAAAAAAATCTAAAATGGGTAATACAACTTCTCTCTTTAAAATTAGTAAAGCTAGTTATGATTCTCCATCTTAAAAAATGACTTCAATGTTCCTCTAATTTCCAGCATGTAATACAAGGACAAGATACCAACACATTCTTTTTAAATACTTGATATAATATTGCCTTTTTACAAAATCATATGTTCCTCTTAAAAAAATCAGCTATTATCACAATGTTGACACATAAACATAACAAAGGAAAATTCAACACAGTACTGTGTTAATTCAGAAAAATTCAATACATACCCTGTAGTTCCCAAACCTTCAGTGGTTCCATGATGTTACTAGTTTCAATTAGATGTTTTTTAAACTCATTCAGATTATTTTTCAGGTCAGGATGCATCTGTCTACAATAAAACGTTTTTTTTTTAAAAAAGGCAAAATTAATTACATCCATCAATGTCTGCTTTTATTCACAGTACTACTCACAGTCAGTACTGTGTATTTAGGGCAACAAGTAAGAATTAAAATTGTAATTCACTCTTAAAAGTGAAGATTTGGCATCAGAAGAGGTGAGGACTAGAAGCCAGTTAATTACAAGGAGGAGTTCAATTGTTTTGTAGTGATCAGTCTCAAACCCTGTCACAGATTTTGATGGAATAAATCAACTCAAAGATTAAATAGTATTAAGAGGCAATACAGGTAACTGCATAGTTAGTTTACTATAGCAAATGTATACCTAACTGTATACTAACTGTACCACAGGTTAACTGTAACTGTACACAGTTTTGAGGGCAAAGACTTCAGCCTGCTAGAGGACATCAAACAATCTCCATTAGATTTCTGAAGATTCTTCTACTAGAAGTATTGAACAAAAGTAGCTACAAAACAGACATCTAAAGCATTAAGATTTTGAGTTCCGTAATATTTTATATTTTATTTAAGATATTAAGAAGTTTCACAAGGAATCCCTCCCTCATCATTTTTTAGCTGCTGGATGATATTAATGATAGTCCAGGTTCCTCAAAGAAAGCATACTCAGCTGAAAAGGAAAGCAAAGACAGAAAATTCCTTTTCTTCTCACTTGTAACATAGACCTAGAATTGACAAACATAGTTGTTACTCTCAGAAATCCCTGTATGAAGTAGCAAGCTCTTAACTAGTTTTGAGCTCTTCCACTACTCGTTTAACTGCCTTCTTTGCAAATTTACCTTGATGCTATATATTATTTTCTTTTCAGACCTTCAATTCTGTTAATGAAAGACATCTGACAAATAAGACCTAGCCACAAGGCACAACCAAAATCTGTTATTGATCCTTAGTCCCTCATTTCTCTTATTCACTCACACTACGGTCAATGTAGGCACAAAACCAAACACACAAAGCCAACTAAAAAAAAAAAAAAAAAGCTACTCTTCTCTGGATATGTATCATGATATGGGATTGAATTACGTTAATGTTCCAGATCAACTAGCTATATTTCAGAGATTTTGTGTCTTCTGCTTACATTCATAACTATTTCAAAGCTGAGAAAAGTTTAGCCTTTATGGCTGTAACTGAGGGACAATTTACAGACTACCGAAACATCTCTTTCATCTCCAGTATGAAAAGGAG
>NW_010262275.1:0-17312 GCF_000690775.1 Eurypyga helias | reverse complement strand
GTCAAACAGTGCCAGAAAGTCTGAGTAATTACCTGACAGCTTCACAAATTAGTCAGAGTGCAACACGAAGACCCTAAGTAGAGCTAAACCTAGCACAATCCAAGAAGAAAAAAAGCTCAGAAAAAGGTATCACATAAGCATTTGATATTACCTGCTGTGGAAGGTGTCTAACACACAGGTAAAACAACTGGGAAGTCTGCAGATCTGGGGTCACCTCTACCTCAATGTGTTTTTTTTTTAAAAAAGACAGAAAGGGGATAGGCTCTCAAGAATTCAGGCAGTATTAGCAACTCTGAAAAGACTTACAGCTTGGTGAGAGTATGTACAAACAAGTATATTTTTGCTTTAAGTAAGAAGAGAGAATGACACTAGAGAAGACCCACACTCGAGTTTCTTATTGACTTAAAAAAACCCAGGATTTATGATTCAGTGCATGGATGTTACAGGAAAAGGGAAGCACTTTTTATGACTGCAACCATGAGATGAATCCATTGCTGGAGGCCTGGAAGGAGCTCTTGATAGGGTAGCACCCAATTTCATTTAACAGACTGTAACTTAGAGATGAAAAGAGTTTCTGCTGCAACCAAAGACAAATTGAGGAACTCCAAAATAACAAAACATCTATAATAAACGTATCTTCCACAAAAGATCAGTCCTTAGCTTCAAGAAATGAATGACTATACAACTTAAAAATACCTTATGCAGCCACAACACATGGGCTTGAATTTGTTGTGCTAGTGCTTGCATTTTGAAAAACCAACATTTTGATTCTAATTACCCAAAAACAGAAGTAGCAACAACAATTTGTTGTAGATAGAAACATGAAAACATGATGCTCTAAGTTTTTGTGATTGTTGCCCAGAGGGAATTTTTTTACTATAAAAACAGTTTAGTGTATACATTCTGAGAGAATTAGAAAACTAAAAGCAATAAATTGAAATTAACAGAATAAACAACTGTTATATCTTGATATTCACAAGACATACACAAAAAAATTAATCAGAATTTTCACCAGTGGCAAATTTCCAACATAAATCTCACTCATTCTCTATATGTATATTTTTTTTTTTTAACTTTTGGTTTGGGATCCAGAAACAAATGCAGAATTTTAATTATAACTTATATCCACTCACTTTAATTTGCCAAAGAGAAATCCTTGGACATCACTTTCATCCTCCTCATCTTCCTCCTCCTTTGTATCATTTACTCCTGAACACACAGCACATGTAGACAACATACACCAAGAAAGTTACTGATGTATTATGTTCTTAGGAATTATAAAACAGTTAACAGAAACATACAATCAGAAAGTCATCATTTCCAGATGTAATTTCAATTAGATTTATATTTATGCATTCATATTTTGGCCTCAGAATGAATCACTTTACAGAATTTAGCCACATTCAAAGTAATTTTTACATATAATTTATCCAATGGTTATATTTTTATGTAAATTAAATTGATATGGTTAAATAGTTCATTTTCAAAAATAGCCATTTCTCAGTTTGAATAAGTATTACTCTTAATCAGCCAACTACTACCAAATTTATTCTTGAAAAGCATGATGACTTTAAAGCACTTGAATCTCCAGCTAGCATTTGATGTGAATCAGAGATCAGTTCCTTTCCCTCAAAGAAATTAAACCATTTTTGATGTGACTCAGAAGCTATTCACTAACTTTGTCTCTGTAAATGCCCACACAAAGTAATTTCTCAGTGTCAGAATGCTATAGCTACCACTTTCTGTAGTGTCTCATTTCAACACACAGTAACGTACGCTGGTATTAAATTCCATGATACCGCACATCTTTCCTATGTAAGATTATGAAAATATTTCCACATAAATTAAAAGAAAACCACCCTCACCCCTGGAAAACTAATGTGTAGCTACTATAGTAATTAGCATATTAGAAATGTCAACGAACATCAAGTAAATGAAAAACAAAGATTAAAGGATCTTAACGAATGGGAGAGGAAGGTGTCGCATTTTGAAGAGTCACAGAAAATAATTAGAGGTCAGGTAACGAACTATATCCTACGCACAGCTGCTTAAAAATGCTTTCATGTATTTTTGTATTTTACTTCCTTCTGCAAAAAGAAATTAAGCATAACCTTCAAAACATTACTGACTTTATAACTGAAGATCGTAACGTATTTCAACAGTATCTTCACTAAGATATCATAAATAAATAAAAAACCCCACATACCTTTAACCTGTGTGTCATCTACTGCTTTATATTCTGTGCTCTTTATTGCAAGTTCTACACCATATCCAGATAAATACATTTTTCTGGAACTTGGTTTCTGTTTGATGATATTATTTAACAAAACAAAAATATAACTTAAAAAACTGTATTTATAGGAGATTAACAATAACAGTGTAAAATTTTGATTTTGAGTCATAACTTAAATTCACATTTCAATTTATGATTCAAAGCACAAAACACTACGCCAAACAAATTACAAGAATCACGTAAGGCATATTGACAGTCCTTTGAGAAGGTAACAGAAAGTAAGGACTTCCTTTATCTGCTGCAGACCACAGATAGGCTGGGTCAAAATTGCAGTCCCTTCACATAGCATTACAAGGACTAGAACAGGCAGAGCTGGTAGCACCCTATGCAATGATTGATGCCTTACAATTCAGATTTTAAACTATTACCAATTTCTTTGTCATTTTGCCAGACTATCAGCATATTAGGAGGAAATTCTCTATTTCTGCATCAGACTGATTATTTCTAAAAGTTTTGACGTAAGAGTAAATCACTTCCTGCAAGGAGGATGAAGAAAACGTGTTAAAGCATCACCGCTAAAATACGGTTGCCACCTATTAAAACCAAACAAGTATTTCTAACCTCGGAGTATAAGTTTGACATTCAGTAGTGTAATTACACACAGAGCATCCTTATTTCTGCAAGTGTGCTCTTATGTGCCCAAAAGGTATGAAAATCCCCTTTCCAAAATGCAATTTGCTCATGCACAGCAGTAATTTTTTGAAAGCTTTTCAGCTTTAGCTTGCAATTTCTAAGAATCATTCTGTATTCAGAATCTTCCAGCCCACAGCTGAAAATCCAGCAGGGCTGGGGGTTTTCTCTGTTGGTCCTCTAAGCATATCTCAATGCAAAGAGAGCACGGCACTCTCTAAGCATTCTGGGTGATAACGATAATGGCAAAAATGACAGCAGAAAGACTGTACCTCTTCTGCTCTCAATGCTCCCTCTTCTGGCATTTAATGTAAAAAAGGAAGGAGAATCCATCTCAGCGGAAACCAAAGAATAAAAATGGAGGTTGTGAGGAAGTAAGAAAAGGAAGAGCAGTCTGAAGAGAGAAAAAGTGCAGGAAGGAAGACAACATTTGGGGAACCATGGTGCATAAGCTGGTCAGAGCAAAGAAGCTGCAGGCATTCAATTGAAATAAAAGTGCATGAAAGAACAAAAAGTTCAGTTAAAAACTATGCCCCACACGATTTAGAACTGTAAGACTGGTTTCCTAAAATTCTCTGTTTCATTAGTGTGAGCAAACAGCTCAGTCATCTGCAAACTATGGATCTCATCTCCCTGAAATGCCTCGTCTCACATAAATCACAGCAAAATCACAGCAACCTCTCACTCCATCTGATTATTCTTGGATTAGCCACATTATTTAAGAGCTGTACTTTGAATATAAATTACAAAAACCTTCCAACAACCAACACTGGGGACAACATAGTTCCAGGTAGTGCTCTTTGTCTTGTTTTGTTTCAGGGAGAAAAGTCAGTTAAGAAAAGCATTCAGAAACATTATGTTTAAAATACTGACACCGAGGAACGCGAGTGTCAAAGGATTGCAATAGCCCATGCTGCTGTACTACAATGAACATAGAGATTATGCTGACAATATACAAAAGTATAATAGATTATTTTTCAAATTGATTTTCTGTTCTGCTTCCCATTTTTCTAATTCTTGTTCATAATATGTTCAGTCTGCTGCACCAAGATTGCCCCAAGATGTTTGTACAACATACAAACCCCAGACATATAACCAAAAAAGATATTTCAAGATCAATCAGTGATATAAGCAGTGCTGGCATGCAGGATTAGATAACGTCTCGCTACCCCAGTTTCAAAGTTTTTATTGGGCGAATCATTAGGAAGTTTTAAAATTATAATATATATTGCACATGATTTAGGCAAATGCAAAAAGAAACGTAGAAAGTCTGTTATGCCAAAAAGCAAGCAAAATCAAGACAGAACACTAACAGCTTACTGAATCAGTGTTAATTTGAATTGCATACCTGAACGTAATGCCGGAGAACATAAACAATCTCCTCCTTTTGTGCCTTGTCAGATAAAACCTTGTGGAATTTGACAAAGTCTTTCGTTCCCATTTCTGCATAAAGAACAACCACTGGGACGTCCTCTTTCAGAGTTGGGAATTTATGATCTCCCTTAAAAAGATATGGCCTGGGTCTGGTTTTAAAAACAAATAATTGTGATACTATATATTCAGAAAAGAAATTAAAACAGTGGCAGTTTTTCTACTTCGTAACTGAAAAATCTAGTAAGGGCTTATATGCTAAAAGTATACAAGCCATGTTAAAATCATCACACAATAATCATGATTACTCACAAGTGAACTTAGAACACCAAATTTGCAAATGAAAGTCTAATAAACTGAAAAATCAGCATCAACTATAAGTACTTTTAATATATTTTATCAAATATGTTCTTTAAATATTCTTTGAGGTCCCTTCCAACCTAAACCATTCTATGATAAAATCACAACACAAAGAGCAAACGAAAAGCACAGCACTTTGAGATTTTGTGCAACACTCAAAGTTCGAAGCTTTGAACTTAAATGACGTGTTAAATCTATCAGAAATCTACAGAGCAATCAGTGAGTAACAGAATGGCAGGGTGATATTCAGTGAAATTTGAGAAAGCTGCTAACACACATGGACACTCTCTGGGTTTATACTCCTTTAACACCATCAAGCTCTGTTAACAGAGCTAACTTTGTAAATTTTGACTGCCTACCTACCCTCCTCACTGCAAGCCACGACTAGAATAGTTACGTTTTCTATACCTGCAATGATTTCTTAGAGCACTGCAAACAACTTTTGAACAAAACCTACGACAGCTGGAAAAGTAACAATATGATTGAGTAATATACTCAAGGTGATAATTACTGATGAATACACTTCCCCCCCCCCAAATTTGCCCTTGCATAGTCACACTTGAAAGACCAGTAAACTCCCTCCAAACCTCTCCAAGCCAAGTTCAGGAACCCTGATTCAACACACACTACAGAAATGTGTGTAGTAGATGCTCATTGAAAATTCATGCTGGAAAGGTGTGAGCAGAACTCCACACACTACAGTTTCCATGATGCAAAGCTTAGGAAAATCTTCAGTATGACAGAATAATTTACACGACAAAGAACCTTTGGAAGTCATCTGCTCCAAACCCTTACTCAAAGCAGGGCCAATTTGTATCAGGTTACTCAGGGCCTTAACATCAACACCCTGTGTAAGCTTGGTAGGTATGCAGTCAGAGACCATGTTCGTAAGGCAGAGTCAAAAGGAGGGGGCTGGTGTGAGAATTAACTTGGGTGCAAGCAGCCATGTGTCACAGAAGTATCAGGCAAACTTTCCCACTGTAAGCACAGGACCAGGCAGTCGAAGTAGGTGTCACCCGGGAGTCTGAAACAACTCCCGAATGAGTAAGCTCTGTTCAAGACCAGATCCAGCTTTGCCCCAGTGAAAGCATACATCTGGGGAGTGACTTGTGCAACTTCCTTCTCATATCCAGAGGGACAAGAACTGCCACAGTCATTTACAGGGAGTTGAAAACCTAAATCAAGGCAACTTCTCCTTTCTTAACTAGTCACCTAGGTATAGCAGAGTGACTCTTGTTCTCAAAACGTGGATACCAAGTGATGCCACGACTTTCTTGAACACTGACAGTCTCAAAGGAAACATTTTATACCATAATGAACACACTTCACTAAAAACTAAGTGCTGCAGTGAAATACTGCATAGGGCTACCATAATGACCTTGGATTGGAGAACGAAAGCGTTCAGCCCTTGTAAATCCAAGATAAGCCTCTGTTCGCTGTTTCTCTTCAACACTGAACAGTAGTGAGAGTGAATTTATTCTCTTGCTCTTAGAGCTGAAAGCTAATTAATTCCCTGCCGTAAGAGATTCTCAGAAGGCGGCTGCCTGAAAGGGAAGGAACAGCAGTGTGGCAGACAAAGTAAGATTACAAAATTACAGAGATGTGGAGTTCAGCACCCGCTAACCAGTTATTAGGGTAGTACAGGCAACCATATGCTTGCCTAGATAGCTGCCAAGACAGGGTGCAGAAAGAACATGATGGACAGAATACAGCAGACGTGTACCGAGACACCTTCTGAGGCACCAATTGTTTTAAGCACAAAATGTGGCTCCCGTCAACGCTTCTGCTTTTGGCAGCAACAGCCCCAGAAATCGTAGTGTTGTGTTTTGGATAGTTATCGAGAGAAGCAATCCCAACCATCGAACTGCTGAAGATCTTCCTTTGACACCTCCCGAGCCCTTGAGCAGCCCACTGCACCTCCACACAAAACACGTGCAACTAGAACCATGCAGGCCATTGCAACATGGCTGAAAGTGCAACAGACCAAATCACAGTAGCTGCTGCATATAGGACTGGATGAAGATAAACCTTGACACGAAGATTATTTGGGCTTTCCTGAGTCCAAAGTGCCTTAGACTTCCTGGATCTAAGGTTGAGCTGATGGACCTGTAGAAATAACGCTGCAGCCTCTTCTTTCCCTTCCAGTGAGATTTTAAACTATCATCCCTAAAAATAGAACATTTCTAGTGTTCTCATCCAATATGGGAAACTTTAGGACACAACTGAAAGCCTAGCTTAAGTTGGCCTGGCTTAAGTGGAAGAGTCATGACAGAAGATAGAAAATGAAACACAAAGGAAAACAGTTTGAAATAAAAAAGCAATCAAAAAACCAAAAAGATTGCTTCTCATAAAAGTCAGAGAAGAAGAATGACTTGTTTAGAGGAACCAGCAGTGAGATGGCACACTGTCCCACAGATCATCTGTTCACTGTATAGAGAAGAAAAAACAACAGCACAGCCCTAATTGTATCACCTAGGCTAAACCTCTCCAGCACAAGTGAAAAGCATCTGCTACCCAGAGTACAACTGCAAATAGCAGTGGAAACAATTGCCTGAAGGTGAACATGATCTGCTCAAAATCTAGCTCCAGGAATTCTAAATATTTGAGTGACACAGCTACTTTTTTCTTCCCCCCCCCCCTTTTTTTTTTTTTTGGGGTGTGGGGAAGGAGAGGAAGGTTATCAAGATTTTTGTCCCTGAAGCTCTGAAGATTGTAAAGTGATTGGTGCACACAAAACTATCCAAAACACAAGAACAATCAAGAAAGGTCTGTCAGCAGAAGTATTGTCTCAGATGCATCACATGGTAAGTTTGTATAGAAAATACACTGTAACTTAAACTTCACTATCCCATACCAAAAAAAAAAGAGTGAAGAAATACAAAATTATCCATGTGGTTACAATAGCAAAGCTGTATGACTTTATTTTAAAATCCTACTTTGATTCATAATTGATGAATTCTCATAAGAGTAAGTGTTCAAAATGTTTCAAAACCAAAAATAACTCCTAAAATAACATATACTTGCAATGGGTATATCTGTAAATATCCCATAAACAGAGATTTATAGGCAAGGCATTATCAAGTAAGTAGAACATAAAATTTCAAAATACTGCAAGTATATATAAGTATATAACCTCTTTAGTAATTTATTTTTCCTCTTAAAACAAATCATTTCATTTACCTCTTAGTAGCCTTCTTCAGCAGCTTCTTTATTTCATTAGTCTTACAGGTGTGCTTCCCATGGATAACCACAAACGCACTGCAGCCTTCTGGTGGAGGTTCATCAGCTGCAATCTAATATTTCAACAATTATACTCAACCAGAATGCTTTGATTGCACTTCAACTTAAACTCCCATCCCTTTGATTAAAATAACTCAAAAGCTGCCATTGAGTTGTGTTTCTAATTAAGCCCATTCAGAATTGGGCACACGTGAAAAAAGTAATGGAAAATATTAAAAGATTAAGATGTTACAACCTTTGTGGGATGTTGTCTATCAAATGCAGTTATATGCCAGAAAATGCAAGACACTTATGTTCTGTAAAGACAGGGTTGAGAAATCTCCTCCACAAGCAGCAATCACAGCCTGTACTCTGAGATATCGTTAATTTGAGTCGTTATCAGCAATCATGTTAATGTAGAAAGATTTGACTGCTAACCAATAAATCCCAAACAATTAATGTCAATTTTGGGTTCTCCCTCTTTCCCACCTCCCCACTTGGTTTTGTTTTTTTTTTTTTTTCTTAAAACTTATTCAGCTCTTCCCATGTAAAGTGGGAATCATACAACTGGATGTCAACGACACTGGATTCACCAGCTGAAAGATAAAAATGAAAAGGCCTGAGACGATGATATTCTTCCAGGGAACACTTGAAAGAAAACCTTAAGTTTGTTACAACTTATTACCTTTCAGAAACACAGCTTTCTCTCTTTGTCTTGAAAGTAGCATTGCTAATAGCAGGAGAAGCAGTTTTAGGCTAGAGCCACAGTGAATTTATGACCTCCCACTTATTCATTAACAAAGTAGGTATTTGACTATTCTATCTTTGAACTCTTCAAATACTAAAATAATGAGAGAGATTAGAAGTCCAATAAATAACAAATATAGATTACTTGAAGCTACAGGAAATTTCCTACTTTGGGAATGTCTGAATTCCCACAGGATTATTTAAAACAATGCAAAAAAACCACCCCACACCCTGGGTTTTAAGAACAATTCCAAAAATTCTGTCCTGAAAATAATGCTGTCCATACAATCAAACCTGAATCTGTGTTCCTGTCAATGTAACTGGCTTATAAAGCATCACCTTCATAAAGGGATCACATTTGATTCCAAATACGTTGGCACACATTTTACTGAACTGTAATAACAAACATTCTTTGCAGCCAAAATAACACATAAAATAATGTACCAAATGTATCAGATATTATAGTTACCTGCTGAAACATCTGAACAGTTGGAGAATATGCCCGTATGGAAAGCGCAAACTTCAACAGATTGATTTGCAAATTGGACAAAAATTGTCCTGCTTTCTTCAAGATTAAATTGTAATAGGAATACTCTGAATCTGTTGAAGAATAAGAAAGAAACAAAATTATGAACTTTCAGTATTTATCCATAAATTATGTGATCTACCTGTGCTACATAATAGGCAAATATTACGTCAGCACTGCTTGGCACTTCAAAAGTCCTGGATGTTGTCCAGTGATAATTGTTTCCTTTACCACCAATTCTAAAAGTCTAATGCAACATAGGTACAACAAAAGTGAGTGCAGTAGCACTAGTTTACATCTAAATAATTTCAGCAATAAAAGTCCAGTCAAGACAATGTCTACCTGCAGACCCATACGGAGGACCCTGAATAGAGCTTATTCATTTATTTCTGTTTGACAAGCTTATGCTAGCCTTTTAACACACAGTTTGAAGGTTACTTATTTTCAACCAGCATTATTTTACAAATTATTGAGTCTTGGAACACTCCAACCACGCAACCTACATAAATAAAAAGATCTTCTACAGGTGACAGTCTTTGGGCTATTCTCACATATCCTATTTCTTCCTTAAAGATATGTGATAAACAAGAGAACGGATGCAACATGTGAAGTGGCTTCCACCCTCCCTGCATCTCTTGCTTCGTCAAGGCCAAAAATTAGGACTCGAAGTTAGAAGGAAGTTGGACCGTGTCTGTGAATGACAAAAGTGATAATAAAGAACACTGGTTGGAAATAATTAACCTTCGTTTCTCCTTCTATAAGCATATTGAAGTGAACATTCTTATGCCATCCTTGGACTGTGAGGCAAAGAAGCCTAATTAAAAAGAGATTGTAATATTGTTTTATCAAGTTATGAAAAAGACCTGTATCTGTTTAAAGAATAATCCTCACTGAAGTTTTAAATCGGGCCGTATTCACTGTACTATATGATATTCTGGAACACAAACAAATTAGAGTCAGAGAACCAAAGCTGTGACCATACCAAGCACTGTGCACCATCCCTATTCCAGATGTTGCTCTTCCACAGGAGAAACAGCTGCAACACTTTCAGAATGGCCAATTTATGGCCCCAAAAAAACCCTCTGTGTAGTCAGCATCTATTTTATTTACCTGGAAACAGCAGTGATTCAGGATCTTTTTCACGTCGGATTTGAATATTGTCCTATAAAGGTGAAAAAATTGTAGCAAAGGGAAAGTGAGTTGTGGGGAGGAATCATTCTAATTGTCCAGCTTGGATTTATCCCGTTTTTTAAGTCAACACAGTTTAAAGGTGTTCCTGCTGTGAAAGTGGAAGGATTGTCCCAGTAGGAAACCCCTTTAGGGGTCCAAAGCATCACCAAATTTTTACACAGCGTGAAAATCATCTCATGAAATTTAGCCTGCCAGATTTTACCTGTCTCAGCTGCAGCAGATCGCAGAAGTACTTGTACCAAATGATGAGTGCAGCAATCAAAATGCCATTCCTTCACCACGGCCTAAGTTCCAGCAAAATATTAGACCACATGCAACAGCCCTCCAGGCCATGGCTTTGGAAACATCCATTACAGCAGTTTTGTATAAAATTTTAACCCTCTCACTTTCCTCATTACAACCCCTAACCTTCTTTGGTTCTTAAAGCCTCCAGGATCTCCTTTCTGCCTTTTTCTCCTTCTTAAAACTCATTATTTAGAGAGGCTGAGTATCCTGTAATTTACTGGGGAAGGGGGTGGGTGTGTGTGTGTGTGGGGCAGGAAGTAATCTAGTATTAAAAAGGGTATGATCTGAATGTCCAGGAAGCTGCCATTCCATCAATTGTGTATGGTCATTACTGTCTAACTTTAAATTCAATGGAAGAAAAACCCACCTCTTCTATGTTTTCATGTTTTCAACCCTATGCACAACCGTGGCAGAACTCAAATGAGATGAATTTGACTTCACATGTTCCAAATAGTGAATGTTAAAAATTTGGAGTGGCAAATACTTCCAGATTGAAACATCTTTCCAATAACTTTACTTCCAAATTTCCTGCAATTTGCCTTCACAAAAATAACAAGTTTATCTGAAATTTTTGCCTCTCCACTCAGCCCCAAGTAACATTCTACTGAACATGACGAAGAGTTATTAAACACACAATTCTAAAAGATACCACCTCAGTAAAATATTTTTACAAAGCTTACAAATTCCAGCTGTGCTATCACTGCTGTATATAAAACACTTGATATTTTTGCTCTATAAGATGATTAAGATGATGATTTTAGTAAGTTAAAAAGGATAGTTTGTCACATGCCTTCAAAAATGACTGTATAACATATTGAAAAGGTTACATTTATCAAATCACACATCCACTCCTACTACTTCATCTTATATTAACACTGCTGGCTGCATTCAGACTACAACTGTACTTCAAACTGCAACAAGACAAAATAATCTGCATCAAATGCTACACAATCCACCTAATGCATAACCATTTCTTTTTTTAAAGTTTGCTACAGACAGAACCATGGTTTCAGTTCTACAAATTATTTTCACACAGTATTTGCTCCTTGAAACTTGGTAACTACTTGCCCTCCAGGCATATTTTAACACCGCACTCCATGCCAAAGAGTAGAAGCCGTAATAAATTTCTTAGGATGTTACAGGGAACCACAGAGAAACAGATGTTTCTGGTCATAAAATGCTGCGTGATAGCCTATTATCACTAAATTCATTAACAAAGTTGAACTGAAAATAAATAAATGAGTCAACATTAATAGGATGCAGCTTCAGATTTCAGAATCTGAACGCACATGTATGAGTTACATATCTGTAAAATTCCATTCTAACCAAGAGATATAGCCCAGCAGCCAACAAAACCTGAAAAGCTATTTAGCTCACTGTAAAGATGATGGCTGTCAGCTGAACAGCGCTTTCAACTCCTTTGCCAAATTGATTAGGTTGACTACAAGAGCTGAACAGCTAGCTAAGCAGACTCATATTTAAACATCAACATTTACTATCCATGATCTACACGCAGTATGTCACATCACAGGTGGATTAAAAACAATTAAAGGGAGACAACCAGGACAGTCACAAAAAAAAAGTAAAGGTCTATATCACAGCTCCTCAGATCCCACGCAGACACAGCACAAAATTAATCTCACTATACGCTGGTGCCCCACAAAGGAATTCAAAGTACTGAGGCACAGGAGCCAGGGACAGAAAACCTAAGGGACACAATTAGTCAGAAGAGCACAGGGTGCTGGGACCATTATTTTGAGGGATAGGAGTATGGGTATTGTTCCAACTGCATAGACGCCTGTATCTGTATCTGTGCATGAGCTAGGGAATTAGAGATCCCAGGTAACAGCAGTTCAAGCAATCACTGGCCAGTTAAATCCCTGTGACATTCCAGGAAGAATTTACTTTATTGCATGATTATTATAGAAGTGCCATGCTTGCGAAACTGATTCCTCTTGAATCTTTAAGGTTGGTATATATGTTAAAAATACTAATCTCATTTAGTTATTAATAATGTGTAGTATTCTAGATTGCAACAAAATTTGCATGATCGTGGTTTATATGTAATATATGGGGTTTGGGTTTTTTTTCCGAGAAAATAATTTCCCTATTAATATGTTTGGATGGGAGATTTTTTAATATATATTTAAGAGGCTGCTGAAAATTCAATATATAAACTGAACCACTTGGAAGACAGTAAACACTCAAGTCATAATTACTCAGCAGGGAACTGGCTACTTACCTTCACTCCGTGTTCCTAAATTAACCTTTTGAGATATAAAGCAGCAGCAAGTTTAAAATGCCATCTTCACTGTTTTCCAGCTGTGCTGTTTTTAATAGGAAATTTTTGCAGCTTTCTTTGTAACATACATGCAGCCCAAAATAGCATCATCTGCATTTCCAAATCCTCCACAGGCCTGGCAAAGTATGTTGCATATTAAGTAGGCATACACAATGTTGTCCCTGGTACCTGAAGACCTCACTCTAATGCAACATAGTGTATCCCATCACTAGCTTTTTGATGTTTGATGACCTTCTGGCGGTCACCTCATCCAAACCTTTACTTAGGGATCTAATTTCAATGGTAAATTAGACTGCTCAGGGCCTCGTGCAGCAGTTTTGAGTATCTCCAAGAATAGAGATTACATAGCTTCCTGGGACAGCCTGTCGCAGTGTTTACCCAGCACCATGGCAGAAATGTTTTCCCTAGCATCTAACCAACATTTTCATCTTTCAACTCATGCCCATTGCTTTTTTTCATATTACTGTGTACCTTCAGGAATGGTCTGGTTCCATATTCTCTCTACCCTTCTATTCGGAAACTGAAGATACAAGGTCTGTCCTTATTCCTCTCTTCCTCAGGCTGAATAGAACCCTGTTCTCTCAGCTTTTCCTCAGAAGTCTGCTCCAGTTCCCTAACCATTGTGGTGATCCTCTCCTAGACTTGCCCCAGTGTCTCATCTTTCTTTTAACTGGGAACCTCAACCTGGGCGCAGTTGTAAGACCATCTTACAACTGGTTATGCTCTTGCTGATGCAGCCTAGCACGTAGTTGGCCTCAGGCACAGGAATTTAATGCCACCCAGAGTCAACGAGAATCTCCACATCTGTTTCTCAAGAAACACCTTCTCATCAGTCAGTGCCCAGGCTGCAACGTTGCTGAGACTGTTCCAGCCCACGTGCAAGAATCTGTAAAGCACCTTTGCTGAACTTCCCAGTGTTTCTGTTGGCCTCTCTCCCCAGCGGGCCAAGGCCCCTCTAATGGCAGCCCTACTCTCTAGCTTCCCAACCTCTCCTCCCAGTTGTGTCATTCACAACCTTCTGGAGGGCATAACCCCTGCTACTCTCCTGTGTACTAACAAATCATAGAATCATAGGATGGTTTGGGTTGGAAGGGACCTTAAAGACCATCCAGTTCCAACCCCCCTGCCACGGGCAGGGACACCTTCCACCAGACCAGGTTGCTCAAAGCCTCATCCAGCCTGGCCTTGAACACTTCCAGGGATGGGGCATCCGCAGCTTCTCTGGGCAACCTCTGCCAGTGCTTCACCGCCCTCTCCGGGAAGAACGTCTTCCTCATATCTAATCTAAACCTCCCTGTTTTCAATTTAAACCCATTACCCCTTGTCCTGTCACTACAGACCCATACAAAAAGTCCCCCGTCCAGCTTCCTTGTAGGCCCCTTCAGGTACTGAAAGGCTGCAATAAGGTCTCCCCAGAGCCTCCTCTTCTCCAGGCTGAACAAGCCCAATTCTTGCAGCCTTTCATTATAGGAGAGGTTCTCCACCCCTCTGATCCTCTTCGTGGCCTCCTCTGGACAAAGGACAAACAAAGACCTTAAACAGCCTTAGTCAATGGCACTTCTCTCAACAAATGCTACCTGCAGCTGGCCTCAGGTTAAATTCTGCACCCACTTCCATCTTTCATCTCCTCATGCTCTTACACAACACGGCTCCAAGAAGCATTAACAGCCCAGGCCTCCTGCTCTCCACCATCTCTCTGGTTTTGTTTGTACTCCTGACCTCAGACCATCCCCTGTTTTCATCAGCTCACAGTAATTTTTTTGGGTTGTATTTTTTACCTCTCCAGTTGATATCCCACAATTACAATCATAGCTCTTTGTACATCTTCTACTTCTACTATATCCTTTCTAAAGAAGTGGAGAAGAAAGTACAGGGAGACAGTGAACTCCACACAAAAGCGCATCCCTTAATCGTAAGCAGCAAGATGTTCTTTACCATGTGGGTCCCTGTTCCTTCCCTAGTAATTATTTGTCTAGTGGCTGCTTTGGGCATTGCTGAGCACTCAGATGATATTCCCACTGACCTATCCACGT
Organism: Eurypyga helias; assembly: GCF_000690775.1. Classification (NCBI taxonomy): domain Eukaryota; kingdom Metazoa; phylum Chordata; class Aves; order Eurypygiformes; family Eurypygidae; genus Eurypyga; species Eurypyga helias. The sequence continues at coordinate 2,355 of NW_010262275.1, read as the reverse complement.
GGACACCACAATCTCTTTGACTTGTATTCAGTCAGTCACAACTGTTGAAATGTGTTGTTTTTTAAGTTCTCTTTCCCATATACAGCATTTTTCACATAACAAGGACCCTTTTCTGTCCTCTCGCTGCCATTTCCTGCATGATCTCTCTACAATTGCTTAGCTTCTGGCTATTAACGTAGCATTTGACTTACCCCAAGTCTCTTCTAGTGGCAGTGTAAGGCCCTGACACTCCGGTCTGAAGAATGGTTCTATTCTGAACCACGTAGGTCTAATACTGACCAGCCTGGTGTAAAGTTTGGTAGGTTTCCAAATTTTTCATTACCACAATTACTTCTAATAAACTGCTCTCCAAAGTATCCTCCGGCACGGCTCGCTTTTATGCTTCTTTTGCTGCATTTTATGCTTTGTTCTTCTCTCCAAACTTCCAACCACTTAATACTTCCATCTTAATCCTATTCCAATAGTGATAACCACTGATTCTAAACCACCAACATTGCTGCTAGTAAACAGTCTCAATGCCACCTATAGCCTTTTTCAGTCATTCATTTTTTCCTTTAGCTAGCACTCTCAATTGTAGCTATTTGTGAGACTCTCCCCCCTACAAACATCCATCTTATACACAAGATGAAGTCTGACAAGCTACAAGCTCCTGCTGAGTCACTGAAGGTAGGCGTCTTTCATCTTTATGCTTCTGTCTGATGTTGTAACCGCAGGTCTGTTCATCTCACCATCCTTGCTTTCGAACTCCTCTACAGGTAGAGCTCTCAGGGCAAAACACTGTAGTTGGCCTTCACCAAAGTTGACCTGGCTACCACTTCCTGAAAAAAAACTACCTAGTAAGCAATAGCGGAAGAGTTATGCTTTACCTGACTGGGACTAGTTAATGTGTTAGCGTGATGTTTGAAGGTTAAATAGAGTGCAAGGTAATACATTAAAACTAGCATGCTGTTTAACTTACCTCCTTGCTTATAAACTGTTAGCTCTCGTACAGTTTCCAAGAACTGCCAAAACTTCTCATTACCATCTTCTGCAATAAATTCACTGTTTAAAAATAAAAATTAATTGTCCATGGATTGACTTTACCCAAAAATGCACCACAGTAAAAAAAATCTTTAGTTGTTTAAAATAAGATACCCAGCAACAACCAAATGCTAAGTATTCAATGATCATCTAACATCCCTGTAGCATGAAACACTGAACAGCGGTATATTTTGGTTAAAAGAAATTTTGAACCAAGTTATTATCAATCTGAAACCAATAGTCAGAGCTGTAAAGCAAGCAGGCTATTCTCCCACACAGACAAATTTTCACTTTATTTTTTCAAAGGTACTCCAATATACAGTTAGAAATTAAATCAATTCAGCATACAAACTTTATTTAATCGTGGCTAAATATACAAATAAGAACAAGTGCTCTGCAAGGTTGTATTTTTGAATTAAATTACAGGCTTTTATCAATGACAATGCCTACTGTACTATGCAGGGGAGGTCCCCAATCTCTGGAACACTTTCAAAGTTGTGTTAACCCTTACAAGGCATAAAAGGCAAGCTTTGCTTTATTCCAAATACCATCCTTCCATTTACTAGTAATGCTTTTTAGTCTTGTACTTTTTCTTAAGGGAACATCAGTTGCTTCCGCCTCTCCCACCCCCCCACAGCTTATGTCGGCCAAAACCATCTATTTGCTAGCACCAGTGTCCTGTTTCCTAATCTTTACTTTGGAAGTTTGCCACGCCTTTGATTACAGAAGCTTGCAATTCTCCCTTTCAGAGGAGTTCTCCAAACGGGTGCAAGTAAGGTTAAAAACAAACCCAAGATTTTAAACCAAACTGGCAAGGGGGCCACCAACATGTAATTTCAAAATAAGAACTGGAAGTGTTTTCCAGGACTACAAGTTAACACCACCTTCTTAAAAAAGGCACGTTTTACTATTACAGCTTCACACCTTCACTAATAGCTTTATATATAATTATTTAATGAGTTAAAGTAAACTAATAGGGGTGAGATTAAGCGATACTGAAGGCAGGGATTGTGTAGGTTGCCCCACTGCATCTCCTCAAGCCAACCTGCCAAACAGCTGAGTCAGTTAAACACAGGGCAGTTTAACTAACACACTTGAGCGCGGGAAGCCCGTCAGCACTACCCATAGCGCTTTACAGGTGGAGAAAACCGTTAAGCCGCGTACCGAGGGAGTACTTTTAACACACCCCTGACAGACCCGGAGGAGAGACGCAGCCATCCCTTCCTGACAGCCCGCCTCCCCTCGCAGCGGAGAGAGAGAAGGAGCCCCTCCCTCCTCCTGCCCCTCAGCGCAGCGCCCCAGCACACGGCCGGGGCAGGCCTCACCGCTGCTTCC
>NW_010262274.1:0-3675 GCF_000690775.1 Eurypyga helias | reverse complement strand
GGCTGCTGGTACCTTAGTGCCAGCCCAGGTCAAAACACGACAGGTTTCTTACAGTGGAATCTGCACAATTTCATCAGACTGCTCCAAATAGCAGAAGTAAATACTTCATCAGAATTGGATAATAAACTTTATTTAACAATAATGCACAGCACCTCAGACCCCAGTAAAGGCCATGTGCTTCCTTCAGTATCCCTCTTCTTTATCTGCTCACTTTCGGCTTTCCCCCATTCCGTGCAAGTGAGGCGAGGGCCCGGCGCTGCCATGGGATGGCAGAGCGCCGGGACGGCAGCACTGACCAGTGAACGCGCTCATCGTTCCTCACCACTCTGTCGGCCTGGTCGGACACGCTTTGCCAACTCCTGGTTGTGCCCTCCCCCTGAGACCCTCCAAAGCTTTATTTCTTGCATACTAGGATGGAATTAGGTCAAGAATTTTTCAGGCAGTTTAAGCCCTATGCTGCATTACGAAGCACTTACGCCGTCAAGCCCAGACTATTAACCAGCCCCCTGTGTTCAGTGACAGGGCCGGAATGGCCGCTGGATAGTGAAGTTTTATCATGTTGAGCAGAAAGTCATATCCAGGTTTACTCAGAAAAAAAAGTTTCATATCAAACTGATTTATTTTAATATTATCTAAATCTTGAAAACAGCCCTGGAATAACCACCAATTAATAATGTTCATTTTTGAAAGGTGACTTTCTTAAGTAAAAGCAATAATAAGAAGTCAGCCCAACATCTGTAGAACCGAGAAAAGCCAAAGCTACTGTGTTTCATACACTCACCAACCCGCTCGGGCTCAGTGTACAGTGCGAGTTCCCTCACCACCACTCAGATAATGCCTCTTCTGCAGCTGAGTAATGTGCAGAAAGGTTTGAGTTACAGTGCAAATAGGTTTTATAATGGAAATCAGGCAATCTTAACTATCGCAGTTTATTATAAAATTATGAAAATTCTATTAGGGTCCTTTTCCATTAGTTCTTTCATTTGTAGGAATAAATGCCTTTTTCCTGTTGTATGGAAGAGGCACGAAGCTCAGAGCCTTTCCTATTAAAATTCTGCTCAGTCTTCAGCTGGGAGAGCAGGGCTGAAGCGAAGCATCCGAACGCGGTTGCAGCCAGCCCCGCAGCGGTGTGAGCTTCCCCCACTCGCCGCGGCCCTCGGCACTTATTCATAGCTGATCCTGTAGCAAGAGGGTGTGTGGGGACACACGCGAAAGAACAAAAATGTCTATGGAAACGTGTTTGCGACCCTAAGGCAGGATTTACTTGTCATAAGAATTGATAATTCCTGGTTTTTTTGTTTGTTCAACCATCAAGAGCTATCCTATCTATGCAGCATAATTATTCATGAAAATAAAAAGATTTGCAAAGACAATGGGAACTTTCCATGGACAATTTAGATTAGATCTAGAACTGATTAGTTTTATTTACTTTAATAGAGAGGTCTAATTTCACTGCTATCTAACATTTAATATTGTTTCTCCCTGCCTTGGTTCTTTTTTTAGCCTTCCACAGTACCGGAAAAGAAATAAAGAAAGGAAAAGAGACAGAGCAAAGCAAGGGAAAACAAAAATGAGGCTGCTCAATCAGGCAAGGAAAAAAGCTACCGAAAATCCCCTCCATAAGGTCAAGCAAAATGCTTCATCTCTTTTCCATTCAAGAAATGAAGTTTGCTTCAGGCATTAAAACCTAGAGCTGTCTTAAAATGTTTGAGGCATACTATTTTTCATGCTAGAACTGTCCCATTTTTGCGTAGTCTGATGGCAATTGCAGGGCGGATGTTTATTAACAAAGGTTTCCTTTGTGATTCAGCCTGTGCCTTAATTCACTCGCAGAGCAAAGGGAGATGCTCTCTGATGCCTGCAGATCCCGAGACATGAGGAGGCTCCTGCAAGCAGCTAAAAAGTCCTTCTTGGAGGCTTCTGAGAACCAACTGGGCAAAGCCCTGAGCAGCCTGGTATAAATCCAGCGTCGATCTCTGAGTGGGAGTTCAGACTAGGGATGTCCTGGGATGCTTTCCAGCCTGAGTGAGTTTGAATGGGTGAGTGCAACTACATAAAACTTGTGACTACTGTAGTATTTTGGTTAGATGTGTGTTTATCAGAACGAAATCCCAAACCCTTTGGATTAATTACAGCCTACTAGTAAAAAAAAAAAACCATAATATAATCCTCACCCATTCCATATTAGACTCTCAAATAGGGGCTTCAGTACTGTTTGGGTTTTACTGAAAATTGAACAAAGCTTCTTTCGCTGCGGGACCGTAAGGGGCTGTTTGGTGCTTGAGCTCGAGGTAGAACAGGCTGCATCACAGGGCTGGGGGGTCCCCCTCTGCCTGGGGGGGTCCCCTGCATCCCGCTTTCTGATGCCGAGGGGCTCATGGCTCGTGCAGGGCCATCAGACCCAGGAGAGGGCTGGGTCCCTGCTGGGTGCCCATACGCTGTGGTGGTGCACGGGGGGCGAGGGTAGGCTGCCTGCTCCGAGGATTACAGATGTAGTAACTGCGCACCCCCGTACACCCCTGAGGCTGGGGAGGGCTGTCCCACCTCACTTCAAAGCTGCCACGCTGTGGCAGAGCCACTCCTCTGGGGCACACAGTTCTGCTTTTTATCACTTTGATCCCAAGGAAATGGCATCTTATTCCCAAGACGGCTTTGTGCAACATCAGCTCCAAGCTGCTGGGCCCTGTGAAGCCCTTTTTGCAGGCCTGCCAGATCTCAGTGACATTCCTGCGTCTGTCTGCTGAGTGCGGTGAAGGATGAGCTCCTGGAGCGTCATGCCATAGCCTAGGTTTTGCCCCACGCTTCTTCCTGGCATTTCTGTGTGGTTTCGGATACAGGGAATTGCATGTTGTTCTGCATTTGAACACCCAGGGATTATTTCAATTTTCCCCACTGGATGCCACAATCACTGAATTCGCTGGTAGCTCCATGTGATGGGTGTAGGAGCTCAGCTTTTTCCCATGGACACTCCTACCCCTGCGCCAGCGGGCTCCAACAGCACCTCTGCCGCTCTGCGCCAAGCCACAGCGCTGCATCCCGCCATCCGTCCAGCACCGGCGGGAAGAGCTTGGAGTACTGACCCCGAAAAGAAGAACTCTTCTCCCAGCTCAGTGCTGTTGAAGTGACAAGAAGTGCAATCCATCGGGGCAGCTTTCAGCCCGTTTTGCATACTTTCGACAGCTTTCCTTGCTGTAAGTGCTGTTTCGAAGCATCAGATACTGGTAACACCACAGAAATGTTACCTCAGTGCTTATCTCCCCTCACTTCTACAGTCACAGAAACATGGAATCATAGAAATTCTTCACAGAGAGGGTGGTGAGGCACTGGGACAGGTTGCCCAGAGAAGCTGTGGATGCCCCACCCCTGGAAGTGTCCAAGGCCAGGCTGGATGAGGCTTGGAGCAACCTGGTCTGGTGGAAGGTGTCCCTGCCCATGGCAGGGGGGTTGGAACTGGATGATCTTTAAGGTCCCTTCCAACCCAAACCATTCTGTGATTCTATGAAACATTGAGGTGAACGATACCTCTAAGATCATCAATTTAAAGGTTGGAAAACACCCTGAGGACCACCCAGCCCACCCGTTACCCCAGCACTGACCCACGAGCCCCACAGCCACAGGGCTCCAAAACCCCTCACTGTGCCCAGCACCGACCTTGGGGAGGAATGGCTGGAAAGC
>NW_010262273.1:26846-27146 GCF_000690775.1 Eurypyga helias | reverse complement strand
GGCTGGGAAAGCTGCTCCCTGGGGAGGCACTGAAGGGGCTCTTCAAAGACACGCGATAGCAGGGAAAACAAACCAAACAAAAAAAAACAACCCACAAAAACACACACACCCCCCAATATCTGAGGAAGTTTGAAGGCTGGGAAAGCTGCTCCCTGGGGAGGCACTGAAGGGGCTCTTCAAAGACACGCGATAGCAGGGAAAACAAACCAAACAAAAAAAAACAACCCACAAAAACACACACACCCCCCAATATCTGAGGAAGTTTGAATTTTTTTTTTTTTTAAAAGAAGTTTGCTTCCC